>NW_027207726.1:0-125000 GCF_963455315.2 Globicephala melas
TAAGAAGGCAAGCCGACTTTCTCTTGGGGGCAGGGTGACTTCAGGCAGGAGGTCCTAGATGGAATGCGAGGCCGAGGGGTCTCCCGGGGCAGCTCAGGCTAGGGCAAGGCGTAAGACCGCTAAGGCATTTGAGACGTGCCACAAGTCTGCTCGTGAAAGTGTGGGTTTGGTGGGGAAACGAATCTGCTCCAGAAGAGAGTGCAGGCCGTTTCCCTACACTGGGCGTAGGGAGCGCGGCTCCAAAGGGCTCCGGGCCTGGATGTTGCTTGGCAGACCTAGGGGTGCCGGGGAGTACTCTGTGTTCCAGCCTGGAACAGGGTGCCCCCGCGAGCCTCCCAGGTGTCCAGAAAACTCTACTGCCGTTAAAGACGCGCAGAGCAGAGGCTACGGCCTCATGGAAACTGCCGCACGGCTCCGCTTCTGCACCTCACGTCAGGGCCTTCCCTCCAGGCCTGTGCTCAATCTGGCTGTCCCGTTAGCGACACAGCATTGCAAGATGCTGACTTTCTCCTGGAGCACAGTGACTTCAGGTACGAGGCCCACGAAGTAGGCAAAGCAGAGTGTTTCCTCACGGCAGCTCTCACAAGGGCGACGACAAATAGTTCCTGGGAGCTTCGGACTCACCAGGGATCTGGTCCTGCGGCTGTTTGAGGGCTCTGGAAACGTAGGTCTCCTCCAGGAACGTGCAGTGTGTTGCCCATCACTCGGCACGCACGGAGGGGCCTCCGAGGGTCAGAGCAATGGGCCTCGATGTTGCTCAGCCGGACCACGGCGTGGGGGTGTCTGGAGATCCTCAGTGACCCTGGAGGGAAATGGATGCACACCCGAGGGGCCTAGGAGTCCTCAAATGGGAAATTCCGTTAACATAAACCCGAACGGTGACTAAGAACACATGGAAACTGCTGCATGCCGCCCTTTCTGCCCGGCTACGTAGGCAGGGCCTAAACTGGAGGCAAGTTCTCACGCTGAGTTTCCCTTCCGTTCTAGAGCTTGTCGGGCTAACCACCACCGCGGCCACGGAAGCACCGGGTTGAGACGGAGCAAACTCATTTTCTTCCCAGAAGCATTTCGACAGGGCTTCCAGGCCTGTCAACAGCAGGGAACGTCAGGTAGCTTCGAGGCAGCATGAATGCAGCCTTCCAAATGGGAAAGAAAGGATAGTTCCAGCAGGCTCCCGTTTCCACGCGCACACTCAGCTTGCCTCCCTGTGGTTTCTAACCAGTCCAAAGAGACACACGTTACCCTGCGTTTGCTTCCCTGAACCAACTTCTCGAAGTAGGGTGCTCCGCATCAAGTGAACTGCCTCAACCAAGGAATGTCCTGGCTACGCCTCTGGGGCCTGCGGCTATTCAAAAGCCTGCAGGGCCACAGGAAGCACAGGACTTAAATCGCAGTAAGAAGGCAAGCCGACTTTCTCTTGGGGGCAGGGTGACTTCAGGCAGGAGGTCCTAGATGGAATGCGAGGCCGAGGGGTTTCCCGGGGCAGCTCAGGCTAGGGCAAGGCGTAAGACCGCAAAGGCATGTGAGACGTGCCACAAGTCTGCTCGTGATAGTGTGGGTTTGGTGGGGAAACGAATCTGCTCCAGAAGAGAGTGCAGGCCGTTTCCCTACACTGGGCGTAGGGAGCGCGGCTCCAAAGGACTCCGGGCCTGGATGTTGCTTGGCAGACCTAGGGGTGCCGGGCAGTACTCTGTGTTCCAGCCTGGAACAGGGTGCCCCCGCGAGCCTCCCAGGTGTCCAGAAAACTCTACTGCCGTTAAAGACGCGCAGAGCAGAGGCTACGGCCTCATGGAAACTGCCGCACGGCTCCGCTTCTGCACCTCACGTCAGGGCCTTCCCTCCAGGCCTGTGCTCAATCTGGCTGTCCCTTTAGCGATACAGCATTGCAAGATGCTGACTTTCTCCTCGAGCACAGTGACTTCAGGTACGAGGCCCGCGAAGTAGGCAAAGCAGAGTGTTTCCTCACGGCAGCTCTCAGAAGGGCGACGACAAATAGTTCCTGGGAGCTTCGGGGTCACCAGGGATCTGGTCCTGCGGCTGTTTGAGGGCTCTGGAAACGTAGCTCTCCTCCAGGAACGTGCAGTGTGTTGCCCATCACTCGGCACGCACGGAGGGGCCTCCGAGGGTCAGAGCAATGGGCCTCGATGTTGCTCAGCCGGACCACGGCGTGGGGGTGTCTGGAGATCCTCAGTGACCCTGGAGGGAAATGGATGCACACCCGAGGGGCCTAGGAGTCCTCAAATGGGAAATTCCGTTAACATAAACCCGAACGGTGACTAAGAATACATGGAAACTGCTGCATGCCGCCCTTTCTGCCCAGCTTCTTAGGCCGGGCCTAAACTGGAGGCAAGTTCTCACGCTGAGTTTCCCTTCCGTTCTAGAGCTTGTCGGGCTAACCACCACCGCGGCCACGGAAGCATCGAGTTGAGACGGAGCAAACTCCTTTTCTTCCCAGAAGCATTTCGACAGGGCTTCCAGGCCTGTCAACAGCAGGGAACGTCAGGTAGCTTCGAGGCAGCATGAATGCAGCCTTCCAAATGGGAAAGAAAGGATAGTTCCAGCAGGCTCCCGTTTCCACGCGCACACTCAGCTTGCCTCCCTGTGGTTTCTAACCAGTCCAAAGAGACACACGTTACCCTGCGTTTGCTTCCCTGAACCAACTTCTCGAAGTAGGGTGCTCCGCATCAAGTGAACTGCCTCAACCAAGGAATGTCCTGGCTACGCCTCTGGGGCCTGTGGCTATTCAAAAGCCTGCAGGGCCACAGGAAGCACAGGACTTAAATCGCAGTAAGAAGGCAAGCCGACTTTCTCTTGGGGGCAGGGTGACTTCAGGCAGGAGGTCCTAGATGGAATGCGAGGCCGAGGGGTCTCCCGGGGCAGCTCAGGCTCGGGCAAGGCGTAAGACCGCAAAGGCATGTGAGACGTGCCAGAAGTCTGCTCGTGAAAGTGTGGGTTTGGTGGGGCAACGAATCTGCTCCAGAAGAGAGTGCAGGCCGTTTCCCTACACTGGGCGTAGGGAGCGCGGCTCCAAAGGGCTCCGGGCCTGGATGTTGCTTGGCAGACCTAGGGGTGCCGGGGAGTACTCTGTGTTCCAGCCTGGAACAGGGTGCCCCCGCGAGCCTCCCAGGTGTCCAGAAAACTCTACTGCCGTTAAAGACGCGCAGAGCAGAGGCTATGGCCTCATGGAAACTGCCGCACGGCTCCGCTTCTGCACCTCACGTCAGGGCCTTCCCTCCAGGCCTGTGCTCAATCTGGCTGTCCCGTTAGCGACACAGCATTGCAAGATGCTGACTTTCTCCTCGAGCACAGTGACTTCAGGTACGAGGCCCGCGAAGTAGGCAAAGCAGAGTGTTTTCTCACGGCAGCTCTCACAAGCGCGACGACAAATAGTTCCTGGGAGCTTCGGGCTCACCAGGGATCTGGTCCTGCGGCTGTTTGAGGGCTCTGGAAACGTAGCTCTCCTCCAGGAACGTGCAGTGTGTTGCCCATCACTCGGCACGCACGGAGGAGCCTCCGAGGGGCAGAGCAATGGGCCTCGATGTTGCTCAGCCGGACCACGGCGTGGGGGTGTCTGGAGATCCTCAGTGACCCTGGAGGGAAATGGATGCACACCCGAGGGGCCTAGGAGTCCTCAAATGGGAAATTCCGTTAACATAAACCCGAACGGTGACTAAGAACACATGGAAACTGCTGCATGCCGCCCTTTCTGCCCGGCTACGTAGGCAGGGCCTAAACTGGAGGCAAGTTCTCACGCTGAGTTTCCCTTCCGTTCTAGAGCTTGTCGGGCTAACCACCACCGCGGCCACGGAAGCACCGGGTTGAGACGGAGCAAACTCCTTTTCTTCCCAGAAGCATTTCGACAGGGCTTCCAGGCCTGTCAACAGCAGGGAACGTCAGGTAGCTTCGAGGCAGCATGAATGCAGCCTTCCAAATAGGAAAGAAAGGATAGTTCCAGCAGGCTCCCGTTTCCACGCGCACACTCAGCTTGCCTCCCTGTGGTTTCTAACCAGTCCAAAGAGACACACGTTACCCTGCGTTTGCTTCCCTGAACCAACTTCTCGAAGTAGGGTGCTCCGCATCAAGTGAACTGCCTCAACCAAGGAATGCCCTGGCTACGCCTCTGGGGCCTGCGGCTATTCAAAAGCCTGCAGGGCCACAGGAAGCACAGGGCTTAAATCGCAGTAAGAAGGCAAGCCGACTTTCTCTTGGGGGCAGGGTGACTTCAGGCAGGAGGTCCTAGATGGAATGCGAGGCCGAGGGGTTTCCCGGGGCAGCTCAGGCTAGGGCAAGGCGTAAGACCGCAAAGGCATGTGAGACGTGCCACAAGTCTGCTCGTGATAGTGTGGGTTTGGTGGGGAAACGAATCTGCTCCAGAAGAGAGTGCAGGCCGTTTCCCTACACTGGGCGTAGGGAGCGCGGCTCCAAAGGGCTCCGGGCCTGGATGTTGCTTGGCAGACCTAGGGGTGCCGGGGAGTACTCTGTGTTCCAGCCTGGAACAGGGTGCCCCCGCGAGCCTCCCAGGTGTCCAGAAAACTCTACTGCCGTTAAAGACGCGCAGAGCAGAGGCTACGGCCTCATGGAAACTGCCGCACGGCTCCGCTTCTGCACCTCACGTCAGGGCCTTCCCTCCAGGCCTGTGCTCAATCTGGCTGTCCCGTTAGCGACACAGCATTGCAAGATGCTGACTTTCTCCTGGAGCACAGTGACTTCAGGTACGAGGCCCGCGAAGTAGGCAAAGCAGAGTGTTTCCTCACGGCAGCTCTCACAAGGGCGACGACAAATAGTTCCTGGGAGCTTCGGGCTCACCAGGGATCTGGTCCTGCGGCTGTTTGAGGGCTCTGGAAACGTAGCTCTCCTCCAGGAACGTGCAGTGTGTTGCCCATCACTCGGCACGCACGGAGGAGCCTCCGAGGGGCAGAGCAATGGGCCTCGATGTTGCTCAGCCGGACCACGGCGTGGGGGTGTCTGGAGGTCCTCAGTGACCCTGGAGGGAAATGGATGCACACCCGAGGGGCCTAGGAGTCCTCAAATGGGAAATTCCGTTAACATAAACCCGAACGGTGACTAAGAACACATGGAAACTGCTGCATGCCGCCCTTTCTGCCCGGCTACGTAGGCAGGGCCTAAACTGGAGGCAAGTTCTCACGCTGAGTTTCCCTTCCGTTCTAGAGCTTGTCGGGCTAACCACCACCGCGGCCACGGAAGCATCGGGTTGAGACGGAGCAAACTCCTTTTCTTCCCAGAAGCATTTCGACAGGGCTTCCAGGCCTGTCAACAGCAGGGAACGTCAGGTAGCTTCGAGGCAGCATGAATGCAGCCTTCCAAATGGGAAAGAAAGGATAGTTCCAGCAGGCTCCCGTTTCCACGCGCACACTCAGCTTGCCTCCCTGTGGTTTCTAACCAGTCCAAAGAGACACACGTTACCCTGCGTTTGCTTCCCTGAACCAACTTCTCGAAGTAGGGTGCTCCGCATCAAGTGAACTGCCTCAACCAAGCAATGCCCTGGCTACGCCTCTGGGGCCTGCGGCTATTCAAAAGCCTGCAGGGCCACAGGAAGCACAGGGCTTAAATCGCAGTAAGAAGGCAAGCCGACTTTCTCTTGGGGGCAGGGTGACTTCAGGCAGGAGGTCCTAGATGGAATGCGAGGCCGAGTGGTTTCCCGGGGAACTCAGGCTAGGGCAAGGCGTAAGACCGCAAAGGCATGTGAGACGTGCCACAAGTCTGCTCGTGAAAGTGTGGGTTTGGTGGGGAAACGAATCTGCTCCAGAAGAGAGTGCAGGCCGTTTCCCTACACTGGGCGTAGGGAGCGCGGCTCCAAAGGGCTCCGGGCCTGGATGTTGCTTGGCAGACCTAGGGGTGCCGGGGAGTACTCTGTGTTCCAGCCTGGAACAGGGTGCCCCCGCGAGCCTCCCAGGTGTCCAGAAAACTCTACTGCCGTTAAAGACGCGCAGAGCAGAGGCTACGGCCTCATGGAAACTGCCGCACGGCTCCGCTTCTGCACCTCACGTCAGGGCCTTCCCTCCAGGCCTGTGCTCAATCTGGCTGTCCCGTTAGCGACACAGCATTGCAAGATGCTGACTTTCTCCTGGAGCACAGTGACTTCAGGTACGAGGCCCGCGAAGTAGGCAAAGCAGAGTGTTTCCTCACGGCAGCTCTCACAAGGGCGACGACAAATAGTTCCTGGGAGCTTCGGGCTCACCAGGGATCTGGTCCTGCGGCTGTTTGAGGGCTCTGGAAACGTAGCTCTCCTCCAGGAACGTGCAGTGTGTTGCCCATCACTCGGCACGCACGGAGGGGCCTCCGAGGGTCAGAGCAATGGGCCTCGATGTTGCTCAGCCGGACCACGGCGTGGGGGTGTCTGGAGATCCTCAGTGACCCTGGAGGGAAATGGATGCACACCCGAGGGGCCTAGGAGTCCTCAAATGGGAAATTCCGTTAACATAAACCCGAACGGTGACTAAGAACACATGGAAACTGCTGCATGCCGCCCTTTCTGCCCGGCTACGTAGGCAGGGCCTAAACTGGAGGCAAGTTCTCACGCTGAGTTTCCCTTCCGTTCTAGAGCTTGTCGGGCTAACCACCACCGCGGCCACGGAAGCACCGGGTTGAGACGGAGCAAACTCATTTTCTTCCCAGAAGCATTTCGACAGGGCTTCCAGGCCTGTCAACAGCAGGGAACGTCAGGTAGCTTCGAGGCAGCATGAATGCAGCCTTCCAAATGGGAAAGAAAGGATAGTTCCAGCAGGCTCCCGTTTCCACGCGCACACTCAGCTTGCCTCCCTGTGGTTTCTAACCAGTCCAAAGAGACACACGTTACCCTGCGTTTGCTTCCCTGAACCAACTTCTCGAAGTAGGGTGCTCCGCATCAAGTGAACTGCCTCAACCAAGGAATGTCCTGGCTACGCCTCTGGGGCCTGCGGCTATTCAAAAGCCTGCAGGGCCACAGGAAGCACAGGACTTAAATCGCAGTAAGAAGGCAAGCCGACTTTCTCTTGGGGGCAGGGTGACTTCAGGCAGGAGGTCCTAGATGGAATGCGAGGCCGAGGGGTTTCCCGGGGCAGCTCAGGCTAGGGCAAGGCGTAAGACCGCAAAGGCATGTGAGACGTGCCACAAGTCTGCTCGTGATAGTGTGGGTTTGGTGGGGAAACGAATCTGCTCCAGAAGAGAGTGCAGGCCGTTTCCCTACACTGGGCGTAGGGAGCGCGGCTCCAAAGGACTCCGGGCCTGGATGTTGCTTGGCAGACCTAGGGGTGCCGGGCAGTACTCTGTGTTCCAGCCTGGAACAGGGTGCCCCCGCGAGCCTCCCAGGTGTCCAGAAAACTCTACTGCCGTTAAAGACGCGCAGAGCAGAGGCTACGGCCTCATGGAAACTGCCGCACGGCTCCGCTTCTGCACCTCACGTCAGGGCCTTCCCTCCAGGCCTGTGCTCAATCTGGCTGTCCCTTTAGCGATACAGCATTGCAAGATGCTGACTTTCTCCTCGAGCACAGTGACTTCAGGTACGAGGCCCGCGAAGTAGGCAAAGCAGAGTGTTTCCTCACGGCAGCTCTCAGAAGGGCGACGACAAATAGTTCCTGGGAGCTTCGGGGTCACCAGGGATCTGGTCCTGCGGCTGTTTGAGGGCTCTGGAAACGTAGCTCTCCTCCAGGAACGTGCAGTGTGTTGCCCATCACTCGGCACGCACGGAGGGGCCTCCGAGGGTCAGAGCAATGGGCCTCGATGTTGCTCAGCCGGACCACGGCGTGGGGGTGTCTGGAGATCCTCAGTGACCCTGGAGGGAAATGGATGCACACCCGAGGGGCCTAGGAGTCCTCAAATGGGAAATTCCGTTAACATAAACCCGAACGGTGACTAAGAATACATGGAAACTGCTGCATGCCGCCCTTTCTGCCCAGCTTCTTAGGCCGGGCCTAAACTGGAGGCAAGTTCTCACGCTGAGTTTCCCTTCCGTTCTAGAGCTTGTCGGGCTAACCACCACCGCGGCCACGGAAGCATCGAGTTGAGACGGAGCAAACTCCTTTTCTTCCCAGAAGCATTTCGACAGGGCTTCCAGGCCTGTCAACAGCAGGGAACGTCAGGTAGCTTCGAGGCAGCATGAATGCAGCCTTCCAAATGGGAAAGAAAGGATAGTTCCAGCAGGCTCCCGTTTCCACGCGCACACTCAGCTTGCCTCCCTGTGGTTTCTAACCAGTCCAAAGAGACACACGTTACCCTGCGTTTGCTTCCCTGAACCAACTTCTCGAAGTAGGGTGCTCCGCATCAAGTGAACTGCCTCAACCAAGGAATGTCCTGGCTACGCCTCTGGGGCCTGTGGCTATTCAAAAGCCTGCAGGGCCACAGGAAGCACAGGACTTAAATCGCAGTAAGAAGGCAAGCCGACTTTCTCTTGGGGGCAGGGTGACTTCAGGCAGGAGGTCCTAGATGGAATGCGAGGCCGAGGGGTCTCCCGGGGCAGCTCAGGCTCGGGCAAGGCGTAAGACCGCAAAGGCATGTGAGACGTGCCAGAAGTCTGCTCGTGAAAGTGTGGGTTTGGTGGGGCAACGAATCTGCTCCAGAAGAGAGTGCAGGCCGTTTCCCTACACTGGGCGTAGGGAGCGCGGCTCCAAAGGGCTCCGGGCCTGGATGTTGCTTGGCAGACCTAGGGGTGCCGGGGAGTACTCTGTGTTCCAGCCTGGAACAGGGTGCCCCCGCGAGCCTCCCAGGTGTCCAGAAAACTCTACTGCCGTTAAAGACGCGCAGAGCAGAGGCTATGGCCTCATGGAAACTGCCGCACGGCTCCGCTTCTGCACCTCACGTCAGGGCCTTCCCTCCAGGCCTGTGCTCAATCTGGCTGTCCCGTTAGCGACACAGCATTGCAAGATGCTGACTTTCTCCTCGAGCACAGTGACTTCAGGTACGAGGCCCGCGAAGTAGGCAAAGCAGAGTGTTTTCTCACGGCAGCTCTCACAAGCGCGACGACAAATAGTTCCTGGGAGCTTCGGGCTCACCAGGGATCTGGTCCTGCGGCTGTTTGAGGGCTCTGGAAACGTAGCTCTCCTCCAGGAACGTGCAGTGTGTTGCCCATCACTCGGCACGCACGGAGGAGCCTCCGAGGGGCAGAGCAATGGGCCTCGATGTTGCTCAGCCGGACCACGGCGTGGGGGTGTCTGGAGATCCTCAGTGACCCTGGAGGGAAATGGATGCACACCCGAGGGGCCTAGGAGTCCTCAAATGGGAAATTCCGTTAACATAAACCCGAACGGTGACTAAGAACACATGGAAACTGCTGCATGCCGCCCTTTCTGCCCGGCTACGTAGGCAGGGCCTAAACTGGAGGCAAGTTCTCACGCTGAGTTTCCCTTCCGTTCTAGAGCTTGTCGGGCTAACCACCACCGCGCCCACGGAAGCACCGGGTTGAGACGGAGCAAACTCCTTTTCTTCCCAGAAGCATTTCGACAGGGCTTCCAGGCCTGTCAACAGCAGGGAACGTCAGGTAGCTTCGAGGCAGCATGAATGCAGCCTTCCAAATAGGAAAGAAAGGATAGTTCCAGCAGGCTCCCGTTTCCACGCGCACACTCAGCTTGCCTCCCTGTGGTTTCTAACCAGTCCAAAGAGACACACGTTACCCTGCGTTTGCTTCCCTGAACCAACTTCTCGAAGTAGGGTGCTCCGCATCAAGTGAACTGCCTCAACCAAGGAATGCCCTGGCTACGCCTCTGGGGCCTGCGGCTATTCAAAAGCCTGCAGGGCCACAGGAAGCACAGGGCTTAAATCGCAGTAAGAAGGCAAGCCGACTTTCTCTTGGGGGCAGGGTGACTTCAGGCAGGAGGTCCTAGATGGAATGCGAGGCCGAGGGGTTTCCCGGGGCAGCTCAGGCTAGGGCAAGGCGTAAGACCGCAAAGGCATGTGAGACGTGCCACAAGTCTGCTCGTGATAGTGTGGGTTTGGTGGGGAAACGAATCTGCTCCAGAAGAGAGTGCAGGCCGTTTCCCTACACTGGGCGTAGGGAGCGCGGCTCCAAAGGGCTCCGGGCCTGGATGTTGCTTGGCAGACCTAGGGGTGCCGGGGAGTACTCTGTGTTCCAGCCTGGAACAGGGTGCCCCCGCGAGCCTCCCAGGTGTCCAGAAAACTCTACTGCCGTTAAAGACGCGCAGAGCAGAGGCTACGGCCTCATGGAAACTGCCGCACGGCTCCGCTTCTGCACCTCACGTCAGGGCCTTCCCTCCAGGCCTGTGCTCAATCTGGCTGTCCCGTTAGCGACACAGCATTGCAAGATGCTGACTTTCTCCTGGAGCACAGTGACTTCAGGTACGAGGCCCGCGAAGTAGGCAAAGCAGAGTGTTTCCTCACGGCAGCTCTCACAAGGGCGACGACAAATAGTTCCTGGGAGCTTCGGGCTCACCAGGGATCTGGTCCTGCGGCTGTTTGAGGGCTCTGGAAACGTAGCTCTCCTCCAGGAACGTGCAGTGTGTTGCCCATCACTCGGCACGCACGGAGGAGCCTCCGAGGGGCAGAGCAATGGGCCTCGATGTTGCTCAGCCGGACCACGGCGTGGGGGTGTCTGGAGGTCCTCAGTGACCCTGGAGGGAAATGGATGCACACCCGAGGGGCCTAGGAGTCCTCAAATGGGAAATTCCGTTAACATAAACCCGAACGGTGACTAAGAACACATGGAAACTGCTGCATGCCGCCCTTTCTGCCCGGCTACGTAGGCAGGGCCTAAACTGGAGGCAAGTTCTCACGCTGAGTTTCCCTTCCGTTCTAGAGCTTGTCGGGCTAACCACCACCGCGGCCACGGAAGCATCGGGTTGAGACGGAGCAAACTCCTTTTCTTCCCAGAAGCATTTCGACAGGGCTTCCAGGCCTGTCAACAGCAGGGAACGTCAGGTAGCTTCGAGGCAGCATGAATGCAGCCTTCCAAATGGGAAAGAAAGGATAGTTCCAGCAGGCTCCCGTTTCCACGCGCACACTCAGCTTGCCTCCCTGTGGTTTCTAACCAGTCCAAAGAGACACACGTTACCCTGCGTTTGCTTCCCTGAACCAACTTCTCGAAGTAGGGTGCTCCGCATCAAGTGAACTGCCTCAACCAAGCAATGCCCTGGCTACGCCTCTGGGGCCTGCGGCTATTCAAAAGCCTGCAGGGCCACAGGAAGCACAGGGCTTAAATCGCAGTAAGAAGGCAAGCCGACTTTCTCTTGGGGGCAGGGTGACTTCAGGCAGGAGGTCCTAGATGGAATGCGAGGCCGAGTGGTTTCCCGGGGCAGCTCAGGCTAGGGCAAGGCGTAAGACCGCAAAGGCATGTGAGACGTGCCACAAGTCTGCTCGTGAAAGTGTGGGTTTGGTGGGGAAACGAATCTGCTCCAGAAGAGAGTGCAGGCCGTTTCCCTACACTGGGCGTAGGGAGCGCGGCTCCAAAGGGCTCCGGGCCTGGATGTTGCTTGGCAGACCTAGGGGTGCCGGGGAGTACTCTGTGTTCCAGCCTGGAACAGGGTGCCCCCGCGAGCCTCCCAGGTGTCCAGAAAACTCTACTGCCGTTAAAGACGCGCAGAGCAGAGGCTACGGCCTCATGGAAACTGCCGCACGGCTCCGCTTCTGCACCTCACGTCAGGGCCTTCCCTCCAGGCCTGTGCTCAATCTGGCTGTCCCGTTAGCGACACAGCATTGCAAGATGCTGACTTTCTCCTGGAGCACAGTGACTTCAGGTACGAGGCCCGCGAAGTAGGCAAAGCAGAGTGTTTCCTCACGGCAGCTCTCACAAGGGCGACGACAAATAGTTCCTGGGAGCTTCGGGCTCACCAGGGATCTGGTCCTGCGGCTGTTTGAGGGCTCTGGAAACGTAGCTCTCCTCCAGGAACGTGCAGTGTGTTGCCCATCACTCGGCACGCACGGAGGGGCCTCCGAGGGGCAGAGCAATGGGCCTCGATGTTGCTCAGCCGGACCACGGCGTGGGGGTGTCTGGAGATCCTCAGTGACCCTGGAGGGAAATGGATGCACACCCGAGGGGCCTAGGAGTCCTCAAATGGGAAATTCCGTTAACATAAACCCGAACGGTGACTAAGAACACATGGAAACTGCTGCATGCCGCCCTTTCTGCCCGGCTACGTAGGCAGGGCCTAAACTGGAGGCAAGTTCTCACGCTGAGTTTCCCTTCCGTTCTAGAGCTTGTCGGGCTAACCACCACCGCGGCCACGGAAGCATCGGGTTGAGACGGAGCAAACTCCTTTTCTTCCCAGAAGCATTTCGACAGGGCTTCCAGGCCTGTCAACAGCAGGGAACGTCAGGTAGCTTCGAGGCAGCATGAATGCAGCCTTCCAAATGGGAAAGAAAGGATAGTTCCAGCAGGCTCCCGTTTCCACGCGCACACTCAGCTTGCCTCCCTGTGGTTTCTAACCAGTCCAAAGAGACACACGTTACCCTGCGTTTGCTTCCCTGAACCAACTTCTCGAAGTAGGGTGCTCCGCATCAAGTGAACTGCCTCAACCAAGCAATGCCCTGGCTACGCCTCTGGGGCCTGCGGCTATTCAAAAGCCTGCAGGGCCACAGGAAGCACAGGGCTTAAATCGCAGTAAGAAGGCAAGCCGACTTTCTCTTGGGGGCAGGGTGACTTCAGGCAGGAGGTCCTAGATGGAATGCGAGGCCGAGGGGTCTCCCGGGGCAGCTCAGGCTAGGGCAAGGCGTAAGACCGCTACGGCATTTGAGACGTGCCACAAGTCTGCTCGTGAAAGTGTGGGTTTGGTGGGGCAACGAATCTGCTCCAGAAGAGAGTGCAGGCCGTTTCCCTACACTGGGCGTAGGGAGCGCGGCTCCAAAGGGCTCCGGGCCTGGATGTTGCTTGGCAGACCTAGGGGTGCCGGGGAGTACTCTGTGTTCCAGCCTGGAACAGGGTGCCCCCGCGAGCCTCCCAGGTGTCCAGAAAACTCTACTGCCGTTAAAGACGCGCAGAGCAGAGGCTACGGCCTCATGGAAACTGCCGCACGGCTCCGCTTCTGCACCTCACGTCAGGGCCTTCCCTCCAGGCCTGTGCTCAATCTGGCTGTCCCGTTAGCGACACAGCATTGCAAGATGCTGACTTTCTCCTGGAGCACAGTGACTTCAGGTACGAGGCCCACGAAGTAGGCAAAGCAGAGTGTTTCCTCACGGCAGCTCTCACAAGGGCGACGACAAATAGTTCCTGGGAGCTTCGGACTCACCAGGGATCTGGTCCTGCGGCTGTTTGAGGGCTCTGGAAACGTAGCTCTCCTCCAGGAACGTACAGTGTGTTGCCCATCACTCGGCACGCACGGAGGGGCCTCCGAGGGTCAGAGCAATGGGCCTCGATGTTGCTCAGCCGGACCACGGCGTGGGGGTGTCTGGAGATCCTCAGTGACCCTGGAGGGAAATGGATGCACACCCGAGGGGCCTAGGAGTCCTCAAATGGGAAATTCCGTTAACATAAACCCGAACGGTGACTAAGAACACATGGAAACTGCTGCATGCCGCCCTTTCTGCCCGGCTACGTAGGCAGGGCCTAAACTGGAGGCAAGTTCTCACGCTGAGTTTCCCTTCCGTTCTAGAGCTTGTCGGGCTAACCACCACCGCGCCCACGGAAGCACCGGGTTGAGACGGAGCAAACTCCTTTTCTTCCCAGAAGCATTTCGACAGGGCTTCCAGGCCTGTCAACAGCAGGGAACGTCAGGTAGCTTCGAGGCAGCATGAATGCAGCCTTCCAAATAGGAAAGAAAGGATAGTTCCAGCAGGCTCCCGTTTCCACGCGCACACTCAGCTTGCCTCCCTGTGGTTTCTAACCAGTCCAAAGAGACACACGTTACCCTGCGTTTGCTTCCCTGAACCAACTTCTCGAAGTAGGGTGCTCCGCATCAAGTGAACTGCCTCAACCAAGGAATGCCCTGGCTACGCCTCTGGGGCCTGCGGCTATTCAAAAGCCTGCAGGGCCACAGGAAGCACAGGGCTTAAATCGCAGTAAGAAGGCAAGCCGACTTTCTCTTGGGGGCAGGGTGACTTCAGGCAGGAGGTCCTAGATGGAATGCGAGGCCGAGGGGTTTCCCGGGGCAGCTCAGGCTAGGGCAAGGCGTAAGACCGCAAAGGCATGTGAGACGTGCCACAAGTCTGCTCGTGATAGTGTGGGTTTGGTGGGGAAACGAATCTGCTCCAGAAGAGAGTGCAGGCCGTTTCCCTACACTGGGCGTAGGGAGCGCGGCTCCAAAGGGCTCCGGGCCTGGATGTTGCTTGGCAGACCTAGGGGTGCCGGGGAGTACTCTGTGTTCCAGCCTGGAACAGGGTGCCCCCGCGAGCCTCCCAGGTGTCCAGAAAACTCTACTGCCGTTAAAGACGCGCAGAGCAGAGGCTACGGCCTCATGGAAACTGCCGCACGGCTCCGCTTCTGCACCTCACGTCAGGGCCTTCCCTCCAGGCCTGTGCTCAATCTGGCTGTCCCGTTAGCGACACAGCATTGCAAGATGCTGACTTTCTCCTGGAGCACAGTGACTTCAGGTACGAGGCCCGCGAAGTAGGCAAAGCAGAGTGTTTCCTCACGGCAGCTCTCACAAGGGCGACGACAAATAGTTCCTGGGAGCTTCGGGCTCACCAGGGATCTGGTCCTGCGGCTGTTTGAGGGCTCTGGAAACGTAGCTCTCCTCCAGGAACGTGCAGTGTGTTGCCCATCACTCGGCACGCACGGAGGAGCCTCCGAGGGGCAGAGCAATGGGCCTCGATGTTGCTCAGCCGGACCACGGCGTGGGGGTGTCTGGAGGTCCTCAGTGACCCTGGAGGGAAATGGATGCACACCCGAGGGGCCTAGGAGTCCTCAAATGGGAAATTCCGTTAACATAAACCCGAACGGTGACTAAGAACACATGGAAACTGCTGCATGCCGCCCTTTCTGCCCGGCTACGTAGGCAGGGCCTAAACTGGAGGCAAGTTCTCACGCTGAGTTTCCCTTCCGTTCTAGAGCTTGTCGGGCTAACCACCACCGCGGCCACGGAAGCATCGGGTTGAGACGGAGCAAACTCCTTTTCTTCCCAGAAGCATTTCGACAGGGCTTCCAGGCCTGTCAACAGCAGGGAACGTCAGGTAGCTTCGAGGCAGCATGAATGCAGCCTTCCAAATGGGAAAGAAAGGATAGTTCCAGCAGGCTCCCGTTTCCACGCGCACACTCAGCTTGCCTCCCTGTGGTTTCTAACCAGTCCAAAGAGACACACGTTACCCTGCGTTTGCTTCCCTGAACCAACTTCTCGAAGTAGGGTGCTCCGCATCAAGTGAACTGCCTCAACCAAGCAATGCCCTGGCTACGCCTCTGGGGCCTGCGGCTATTCAAAAGCCTGCAGGGCCACAGGAAGCACAGGGCTTAAATCGCAGTAAGAAGGCAAGCCGACTTTCTCTTGGGGGCAGGGTGACTTCAGGCAGGAGGTCCTAGATGGAATGCGAGGCCGAGTGGTTTCCCGGGGCAGCTCAGGCTAGGGCAAGGCGTAAGACCGCAAAGGCATGTGAGACGTGCCACAAGTCTGCTCGTGAAAGTGTGGGTTTGGTGGGGAAACGAATCTGCTCCAGAAGAGAGTGCAGGCCGTTTCCCTACACTGGGCGTAGGGAGCGCGGCTCCAAAGGGCTCCGGGCCTGGATGTTGCTTGGCAGACCTAGGGGTGCCGGGGAGTACTCTGTGTTCCAGCCTGGAACAGGGTGCCCCCGCGAGCCTCCCAGGTGTCCAGAAAACTCTACTGCCGTTAAAGACGCGCAGAGCAGAGGCTACGGCCTCATGGAAACTGCCGCACGGCTCCGCTTCTGCACCTCACGTCAGGGCCTTCCCTCCAGGCCTGTGCTCAATCTGGCTGTCCCGTTAGCGACACAGCATTGCAAGATGCTGACTTTCTCCTGGAGCACAGTGACTTCAGGTACGAGGCCCGCGAAGTAGGCAAAGCAGAGTGTTTCCTCACGGCAGCTCTCACAAGGGCGACGACAAATAGTTCCTGGGAGCTTCGGGCTCACCAGGGATCTGGTCCTGCGGCTGTTTGAGGGCTCTGGAAACGTAGCTCTCCTCCAGGAACGTGCAGTGTGTTGCCCATCACTCGGCACGCACGGAGGGGCCTCCGAGGGGCAGAGCAATGGGCCTCGATGTTGCTCAGCCGGACCACGGCGTGGGGGTGTCTGGAGATCCTCAGTGACCCTGGAGGGAAATGGATGCACACCCGAGGGGCCTAGGAGTCCTCAAATGGGAAATTCCGTTAACATAAACCCGAACGGTGACTAAGAACACATGGAAACTGCTGCATGCCGCCCTTTCTGCCCGGCTACGTAGGCAGGGCCTAAACTGGAGGCAAGTTCTCACGCTGAGTTTCCCTTCCGTTCTAGAGCTTGTCGGGCTAACCACCACCGCGGCCACGGAAGCATCGGGTTGAGACGGAGCAAACTCCTTTTCTTCCCAGAAGCATTTCGACAGGGCTTCCAGGCCTGTCAACAGCAGGGAACGTCAGGTAGCTTCGAGGCAGCATGAATGCAGCCTTCCAAATGGGAAAGAAAGGATAGTTCCAGCAGGCTCCCGTTTCCACGCGCACACTCAGCTTGCCTCCCTGTGGTTTCTAACCAGTCCAAAGAGACACACGTTACCCTGCGTTTGCTTCCCTGAACCAACTTCTCGAAGTAGGGTGCTCCGCATCAAGTGAACTGCCTCAACCAAGCAATGCCCTGGCTACGCCTCTGGGGCCTGCGGCTATTCAAAAGCCTGCAGGGCCACAGGAAGCACAGGGCTTAAATCGCAGTAAGAAGGCAAGCCGACTTTCTCTTGGGGGCAGGGTGACTTCAGGCAGGAGGTCCTAGATGGAATGCGAGGCCGAGGGGTCTCCCGGGGCAGCTCAGGCTAGGGCAAGGCGTAAGACCGCTACGGCATTTGAGACGTGCCACAAGTCTGCTCGTGAAAGTGTGGGTTTGGTGGGGCAACGAATCTGCTCCAGAAGAGAGTGCAGGCCGTTTCCCTACACTGGGCGTAGGGAGCGCGGCTCCAAAGGGCTCCGGGCCTGGATGTTGCTTGGCAGACCTAGGGGTGCCGGGGAGTACTCTGTGTTCCAGCCTGGAACAGGGTGCCCCCGCGAGCCTCCCAGGTGTCCAGAAAACTCTACTGCCGTTAAAGACGCGCAGAGCAGAGGCTACGGCCTCATGGAAACTGCCGCACGGCTCCGCTTCTGCACCTCACGTCAGGGCCTTCCCTCCAGGCCTGTGCTCAATCTGGCTGTCCCGTTAGCGACACAGCATTGCAAGATGCTGACTTTCTCCTGGAGCACAGTGACTTCAGGTACGAGGCCCACGAAGTAGGCAAAGCAGAGTGTTTCCTCACGGCAGCTCTCACAAGGGCGACGACAAATAGTTCCTGGGAGCTTCGGACTCACCAGGGATCTGGTCCTGCGGCTGTTTGAGGGCTCTGGAAACGTAGCTCTCCTCCAGGAACGTACAGTGTGTTGCCCATCACTCGGCACGCACGGAGGGGCCTCCGAGGGTCAGAGCAATGGGCCTCGATGTTGCTCAGCCGGACCACGGCGTGGGGGTGTCTGGAGATCCTCAGTGACCCTGGAGGGAAATGGATGCACACCCGAGGGGCCTAGGAGTCCTCAAATGGGAAATTCCGTTAACATAAACCCGAACGGTGACTAAGAACTCATGGAAAGTGCTGCATGCCGCCCTTTCTGCCCGGCTACGTAGGCAGGGCCTAAACTGGAGGCAAGTTCTCACGCTGAGTTTCCCTTCCGTTCTAGAGCTTGTCGGGCTAACCACCACCGCGCCCACGGAAGCACCGGGTTGAGACGGAGCAAACTCATTTTCTTCCCAGAAGCATTTCGACAGGGCTTCCAGGCCTGTCAACAGCAGGGAACGTCAGGTAGCTTCGAGGCAGCATGAATGCAGCCTTCCAAATGGGAAAGAAAGGATAGTTCCAGCAGGCTCCCGTTTCCACGCGCACACTCAGCTTGCCTCCCTGTGGTTTCTAACCAGTCCAAAGAGACACACGTTACCCTGCGTTTGCTTCCCTGAACCAACTTCTCGAAGTAGGGTGCTCCGCATCAAGTGAACTGCCTCAACCAAGGAATGTCCTGGCTACGCCTCTGGGGCCTGCGGCTATTCAAAAGCCTGCAGGGCCACAGGAAGCACAGGGCTTAAATCGCAGTAAGAAGGCAAGCCGACTTTCTCTTGGGGGCAGGGTGACTTCAGGCAGGAGGTCCTAGATGGAATGCGAGGCCGAGGGGTCTCCCGGGGCAGCTCAGGCTAGGGCAAGACGTAAGACCGCAAAGGCATGTGAGACGTGCCACAAGTCTGCTCGTGATAGTGTGGGTTTGGTGGGGAAACGAATCTGCTCCAGAAGAGAGTGCAGGCCGTTTCCCTACACTGGGCGTAGGGAGCGCGGCTCCAAAGGACTCCGGGCCTGGATGTTGCTTGGCAGACCTAGGGGTGCCGGGCAGTACTCTGTGTTCCAGCCTGGAACAGGGTGCCCCCGCGAGCCTCCCAGGTGTCCAGAAAACTCTATTGCCGTTAAAGACGCGCAGAGCAGAGGCTACGGCCTCATGGAAACTGCCGCACGGCTCCGCTTCTGCACCTCACGTCAGGGCCTTCCCTCCAGGCCTGTGCTCAATCTGGCTGTCCCGTTAGCGATACAGCATTGCAAGATGCTGACTTTCTCCTCGAGCACAGTGACTTCAGGTACGAGGCCCGCGAAGTAGGCAAAGCAGAGTGTTTCCTCACGGCAGCTCTCAGAAGGGCGTCGACAAATAGTTCCTGGGAGCTTCGGGGTCACCAGGGATCTGGTCCTGCGGCTGTTTGAGGGCTCTGGAAACGTAGCTCTCCTCCAGGAACGTGCAGTGTGTTGCCCATCACTCGGCACGCACGGAGGGGCCTCCGAGGGTCAGAGCAATGGGCCTCGATGTTGCTCAGCCGGACCACGGCGTGGGGGTGTCTGGAGATCCTCAGTGACCCTGGAGGGAAATGGATGCACACCCGAGGGGCCTAGGAGTCCTCAAATGGGAAATTCCGTTAACATAAACCCGAACGGTGACTAAGAACACATGGAAACTGCTGCATGCCGCCCTTTCTGCCCAGCTTCTTAGGCCGGGCCTAAACTGGAGGCAAGTTCTCACGCTGAGTTTCCCTTCCGTTCTAGAGCTTGTCGGGCTAACCACCACCGCGGCCACGGAAGCATCGAGTTGAGACGGAGCAAACTCCTTTTCTTCCCAGAAGCATTTCGACAGGGCTTCCAGGCCTGTCAACAGCAGGGAACGTCAGGTAGCTTCGAGGCAGCATGAATGCAGCCTTCCAAATGGGAAAGAAAGGATAGTTCCAGCAGGCTCCCGTTTCCACGCGCACACTCAGCTTGCCTCCCTGTGGTTTCTAACCAGTCCAAAGAGACACACGTTACCCTGCGTTTGCTTCCCTGAACCAACTTCTCGAAGTAGGGTGCTCCGCATCAAGTGAACTGCCTCAACCAAGGAATGTCCTGGCTACGCCTCTGGGGCCTGTGGCTATTCAAAAGCCTGCAGGGCCACAGGAAGCACAGGACTTAAATCGCAGTAAGAAGGCAAGCCGACTTTCTCTTGGGGGCAGGGTGACTTCAGGCAGGAGGTCCTAGATGGAATGCGAGGCCGAGGGGTCTCCCGGGGCAGCTCAGGCTCGGGCAAGGCGTAAGACCGCAAAGGCATGTGAGACGTGCCAGAAGTCTGCTCGTGAAAGTGTGGGTTTGGTGGGGCAACGAATCTGCTCCAGAAGAGAGTGCAGGCCGTTTCCCTACACTGGGCGTAGGGAGCGCGGCTCCAAAGGGCTCCGGGCCTGGATGTTGCTTGGCAGACCTAGGGGTGCCGGGGAGTACTCTGTGTTCCAGCCTGGAACAGGGTGCCCCCGCAAGCCTCCCAGGTGTCCAGAAAACTCTACTGCCGTTAAAGACGCGCAGAGCAGAGGCTACGGCCTCATGGAAACTGCCGCACGGCTCCGCTTCTGCACCTCACGTCAGGGCCTTCCCTCCAGGCCTGTGCTCAATCTGGCTGTCCCGTTAGCGACACAGCATTGCAAGATGCTGACTTTCTCCTCGAGCACAGTGACTTCAGGTACGAGGCCCGCGAAGTAGGCAAAGCAGAGTGTTTCCTCACGGCAGCTCTCACAAGGGCGACGACAAATAGTTCCTGGGAGCTTCGGACTCACCAGGGATCTGGTCCTGCGGCTGTTTGAGGGCTCTGGAAACGTAGCTCTCCTCCAGGAACGTGCAGTGTGTTGCCCATCACTCGGCACGCACGGAGGAGCCTCCGAGGGGCAGAGCAATGGGCCTCGATGTTGCTCAGCCGGACCACGGCGTGGGGGTGTCTGGAGATCCTCAGTGACCCTGGAGGGAAATGGATGCACACCCGAGGGGCCTAGGAGTCCTCAAATGGGAAATTCCGTTAACATAAACCCGAACGGTGACTAAGAACACATGGAAACTGCTGCATGCCGCCCTTTCTGCCCGGCTACGTAGGCAGGGCCTAAACTGGAGGCAAGTTCTCACGCTGAGTTTCCCTTCCGTTCTAGAGCTTGTCGGGCTAACCACCACCGCGGCCACGGAAGCACCGGGTTGAGACGGAGCAAACTCCTTTTCTTCCCAGAAGCATTTCGACAGGGCTTCCAGGCCTGTCAACAGCAGGGAACGTCAGGTAGCTTCGAGGCAGCATGAATGCAGCCTTCCAAATAGGAAAGAAAGGATAGTTCCAGCAGGCTCCCGTTTCCACGCGCACACTCAGCTTGCCTCCCTGTGGTTTCTAACCAGTCCAAAGAGACACACGTTACCCTGCGTTTGCTTCCCTGAACCAACTTCTCGAAGTAGGGTGCTCCGCATCAAGTGAACTGCCTCAACCAAGGAATGTCCTGGCTACGCCTCTGGGGCCTGCGGCTATTCAAAAGCCTGCAGGGCCACAGGAAGCACAGGGCTTAAATCGCAGTAAGAAGGCAAGCCGACTTTCTCTTGGGGGCAGGGTGACTTCAGGCAGGAGGTCCTAGATGGAATGCGAGGCCGAGGGGTTTCCCGGGGCAGCTCAGGCTAGGGCAAGGCGTAAGACCGCAAAGGCATGTGAGACGTGCCACAAGTCTGCTCGTGATAGTGTGGGTTTGGTGGGGAAACGAATCTGCTCCAGAAGAGAGTGCAGGCCGTTTCCCTACACTGGGCGTAGGGAGCGCGGCTCCAAAGGGCTCCGGGCCTGGATGTTGCTTGGCAGACCTAGGGGTGCCGGGCAGTACTCTGTGTTCCAGCCTGGAACAGGGTGCCCCCGCGAGCCTCCCAGGTGTCCAGAAAACTCTACTGCCGTTAAAGACGCGCAGAGCAGAGGCTACGGCCTCATGGAAACTGCCGCACGGCTCCGCTTCTGCACCTCACGTCAGGGCCTTCCCTCCAGGCCTGTGCTCAATCTGGCTGTCCCGTTAGCGACACAGCATTGCAAGATGCTGACTTTCTCCTGGAGCACAGTGACTTCAGGTACGAGGCCCGCGAAGTAGGCAAAGCAGAGTGTTTCCTCACGGCAGCTCTCACAAGGGCGACGACAAATAGTTCCTGGGAGCTTCGGGCTCACCACGGATCTGGTCCTGCGGCTGTTTGAGGGCTCTGGAAACGTAGCTCTCCTCCAGGAACGTGCAGTGTGTTGCCCATCACTCGGCACGCACGGAGGGGCCTCCGAGGGGCAGAGCAATGAGCCTCGATATTGCTCAGCCGGACCACGGCGTGGGGGTGTCTGGAGATCCTCAGTGACCCTGGAGGGAAATGGATGCACACCCGAGGGGCCTAGGAGTCCTCAAATGGGAAATTCCGTTAACATAAACCCGAACGGTGACTAAGAACTCATGGAAAGTGCTGCATGCCGCCCTTTCTGCCCGGCTACGTAGGCAGGGCCTAAACTGGAGGCAAGTTCTCACGCTGAGTTTCCCTTCCGTTCTAGAGCTTGTCGGGCTAACCACCACCGCGCCCACGGAAGCACCGGGTTGAGACGGAGCAAACTCCTTTTCTTCCCAGAAGCATTTCGACAGGGCTTCCAGGCCTGTCAACAGCAGGGAACGTCAGGTAGCTTCGAGGCAGCATGAATGCAGCCTTCCAAATGGGAAAGAAAGGATAGTTCCAGCAGGCTCCCGTTTCCACGCGCACACTCAGCTTGCCTCCCTGTGGTTTCTAACCACTGCAAAGAGACACACGTTACCCTGCGTTTGCTTCCCTGAACCAACTTCTCGAAGTAGGGTGCTCCGCATCAAGTGAACTGCCTCAACCAAGGAATGTCCTGGCTACGCCTCTGGGGCCTGCGGCTATTCAAAAGCCTGCAGGGCCACAGGAAGCACAGGGCTTAAATCGCAGTAAGAAGGCAAGCCGACTTTCTCTTGGGGGCAGGGTGACTTCAGGCAGGAGGTCCTAGATGGAATGCGAGGCCGAGGGGTTTCCCGGGGCAGCTCAGGCTAGGGCAAGGCGTAAGACCGCAAAGGCATGTGAGACGTGCCACAAGTCTGCTCGTGATAGTGTGGGTTTGGTGGGGAAACGAATCTGCTCCAGAAGAGAGTGCAGGCCGTTTCCCTACACTCGGCGTAGGGAGCGCGGCTCCAAAGGGCTCCGGGCCTGGATGTTGCTTGGCAGACCTAGGGGTGCCGGGCAGTACTCTGTGTTCCAGCCTGGAACAGGGTGCCCCCGCGAGCCTCCCAGGTGTCCAGAAAACTCTACTGCCGTTAAAGACGCGCAGAGCAGAGGCTACGGTCTCATGGAAACTGCCGCACGGCTCCGCTTCTGCACCTCACGTCAGGGCCTTCCCTCCAGGCCTGTGCTCAATCTGGCTGTCCCGTTAGCGACACAGCATTGCAAGATGCTGACTTTCTCCTGGAGCACAGTGACTTCAGGTACGAGGCCCGCGAAGTAGGCAAAGCAGAGTGTTTCCTCACGGCAGCTCTCACAAGGGCGACGACAAATAGTTCCTGGGAGCTTCGGACTCACCAGGGATCTGGTCCTGCGGCTGTTTGAGGGCTCTGGAAACGTAGCTCTCCTCCAGGAACGTGCAGTGTGTTGCCCATCACTCGGCACGCACGGAGGGGCCTCCGAGGGGCAGAGCAATGGGCCTCGATATTGCTCAGCCGGACCACGGCGTGGGGGTGTCTGGAGATCCTCAGTGACCCTGGAGGGAAATGGATGCACACCCGAGGGGCCTAGGAGTCCTCAAATGGGAAATTCCGTTAACATAAACCCGAACGGTGACTAAGAACACATGGAAACTGCTGCATGCCGCCCTTTCTGCCCGGCTACGTAGGCAGGGCCTAAACTGGAGGCAAGTTCTCACGCTGAGTTTCCTTTCCGTTCTAGAGCTTGTCGGGCTAACCACCACCGCGCCCACGGAAGCACCGGGTTGAGACGGAGCAAACTCCTTTTCTTCCCAGAAGCATTTCGACAGGGCTTCCAGGCCTGTCAACAGCAGGGAACGTCAGGTAGCTTCGAGGCAGCATGAATGCAGCCTTCCAAATGGGAAAGAAAGGATAGTTCCAGCAGGCTCCCGTTTCCACGCGCACACTCAGCTTGCCTCCCTGTGGTTTCTAACCACTGCAAAGAGACACACGTTACCCTGCGTTTGCTTCCCTGAACCAACTTCTCGAAGTAGGGTGCTCCGCATCAAGTGAACTGCCTCAACCAAGGAATGTCCTGGCTACGCCTCTGGGGCCTGCGGCTATTCAAAAGCCTGCAGGGCCACAGGAAGCACAGGGCTTAAATCGCAGTAAGAAGGCAAGCCGACTTTCTCTTGGGGGCAGGGTGACTTCAGGCAGGAGGTCCTAGATGGAATGCGAGGCCGAGGGGTTTCCCGGGGCAGCTCAGGCTAGGGCAAGGCGTAAGACCGCAAAGGCATGTGAGACGTGCCACAAGTCTGCTCGTGATAGTGTGGGTTTGGTGGGGAAACGAATCTGCTCCAGAAGAGAGTGCAGGCCGTTTCCCTACACTCGGCGTAGGGAGCGCGGCTCCAAAGGGCTCCGGGCCTGGATGTTGCTTGGCAGACCTAGGGGTGCCGGGCAGTACTCTGTGTTCCAGCCTGGAACAGGGTGCCCCCGCGAGCCTCCCAGGTGTCCAGAAAACTCTACTGCCGTTAAAGACGCGCAGAGCAGAGGCTACGGTCTCATGGAAACTGCCGCACGGCTCCGCTTCTGCACCTCACGTCAGGGCCTTCCCTCCAGGCCTGTGCTCAATCTGGCTGTCCCGTTAGCGACACAGCATTGCAAGATGCTGACTTTCTCCTGGAGCACAGTGACTTCAGGTACGAGGCCCGCGAAGTAGGCAAAGCAGAGTGTTTCCTCACGGCAGCTCTCACAAGGGCGACGACAAATAGTTCCTGGGAGCTTCGGACTCACCAGGGATCTGGTCCTGCGGCTGTTTGAGGGCTCTGGAAACGTAGCTCTCCTCCAGGAACGTGCAGTGTGTTGCCCATCACTCGGCACGCACGGAGGGGCCTCCGAGGGGCAGAGCAATGGGCCTCGATATTGCTCAGCCGGACCACGGCGTGGGGGTGTCTGGAGATCCTCAGTGACCCTGGAGGGAAATGGATGCACACCCGAGGGGCCTAGGAGTCCTCAAATGGGAAATTCCGTTAACATAAACCCGAACGGTGACTAAGAACACATGGAAACTGCTGCATGCCGCCCTTTCTGCCCGGCTACGTAGGCAGGGCCTAAACTGGAGGCAAGTTCTCACGCTGAGTTTCCTTTCCGTTCTAGAGCTTGTCGGGCTAACCACCACCGCGGCCACGGAAGCACCGGGTTGAGACGGAGCAAACTCATTTTCTTCCCAGAAGCATTTCGACAGGGCTTCCAGGCCTGTCAACAGCAGGGAACGTCAGGTAGCTTCGAGGCAGCATGAATGCAGCCTTCCAAATGGGAAAGAAAGGATAGTTCCAGCAGGCTCCCGTTTCCACGCGCACACTCAGCTTGCCTCCCTGTGGTTTCTAACCAGTCCAAAGAGACACACGTTACCCTGCGTTTGCTTCCCTGAACCAACTTCTCGAAGTAGGGTGCTCCGCATCAAGTGAACTGCCTCAACCAAGGAATGTCCTGGCTACGCCTCTGGGGCCTGCGGCTATTCAAAAGCCTGCAGGGCCACAGGAAGCACAGGACTTAAATCGCAGTAAGAAGGCAAGCCGACTTTCTCTTGGGGGCAGGGTGACTTCAGGCAGGAGGTCCTAGATGGAATGCGAGGCCGAGGGGTCTCCCGGGGCAGCTCAGGCTCGGGCAAGGCGTAAGACCGCAAAGGCATGTGAGACGTGCCACAAGTCTGCTCGTGAAAGTGTGGGTTTGGTGGGGCAACGAATCTGCTCCAGAAGAGAGTGCAGGCCGTTTCCCTACACTCGGCGTAGGGAGCGCGGCTCCAAAGGGCTCCGGGCCTGGATGTTGCTTGGCAGACCTAGGGGTGCCGGGGAGTACTCTGTGTTCCAGCCTGGAACAGGGTGCCCCCGCGAGCCTCCCAGGTGTCCAGAAAACTCTACTGCCGTTAAAGACGCGCAGAGCAGAGGCTACGGCCTCATGGAAACTGCCGCACGGCTCCGCTTCTGCACCTCACGTCAGGGCCTTCCCTCCAGGCCTGTGCTCAATCTGGCTGTCCCGTTAGCGACACAGCATTGCAAGATGCTGACTTTCTCCTGGAGCACAGTGACTTCAGGTACGAGGCCCACGAAGTAGGCAAAGCAGAGTGTTTCCTCACGGCAGCTCTCACAAGGGCGACGACAAATAGTTCCTGGGAGCTCCGGACTCACCAGGGATCTGGTCCTGCGGCTGTTTGAGGGCTCTGGAAACATAGCTCTCCTCCAGGAACGTGCAGTGTGTTGCCCATCACTCGGCACGCACGGAGGGGCCTCCGAGGGGCAGAGCAATGGGCCTCGATATTGCTCAGCCGGACCACGGCGTGGGGGTGTCTGGAGATCCTCAGTGACCCTGGAGGGAAATGGATGCACACCCGAGGGGCCTAGGAGTCCTCAAATGGGAAATTCCGTTAACATAAACCCGAACGGTGACTAAGAACACATGGAAACTGCTGCATGCCGCCCTTTCTGCCCGGCTACGTAGGCAGGGCCTAAACTGGAGGCAAGTTCTCACGCTGAGTTTCCCTTCCGTTCTAGAGCTTGTCGGGCTAACCACCACCGCGCCCACGGAAGCACCGGGTTGAGACGGAGCAAACTCATTTTCTTCCCAGAAGCATTTCGACAGGGTTTCCAGGCCTGTCAACAGCAGGGAACGTCAGGTAGCTTCGAGGCAGCATGAATGCAGCCTTCCAAATGGGAAAGAAAGGATAGTTCCAGCAGGCTCCCGTTTCCACGCGCACACTCAGCTTGCCTCCCTGTGGTTTCTAACCAGTCCAAAGAGACACACGTTACCCTGCGTTTGCTTCCCTGAACCAACTTCTCGAAGTAGGGTGCTCCGCATCAAGTGAACTGCCTCAACCAAGCAATGCCCTGGCTACGCCTCTGGGGCCTGCGGCTATTCAAAAGCCTGCAGGGCCACAGGAAGCACAGGGCTTAAATCGCAGTAAGAAGGCAAGCCGACTTTCTCTTGGGGGCAGGGTGACTTCAGGCAGGAGGTCCTAGATGGAATGCGAGGCCGAGGGGTCTCCCGGGGCAGCTCAGGCTAGGGCAAGGCGTAAGACCGCAAAGGCATGTGAGACGTGCCACAAGTCTGCTCGTGAAAGTGTGGGTTTGGTGGGGCAACGAATCTGCTCCAGAAGAGAGTGCAGGCCGTTTCCCTACACTCGGCGTAGGGAGCGCGGCTCCAAAGGGCTCCGGGCCTGGATGTTGCTTGGCAGACCTAGGGGTGCCGGGGAGTACTCTGTGTTCCAGCCTGGAACAGGGTGCCCCCGCGAGCCTCCCAGGTGTCCAGAAAACTCTACTGCCGTTAAAGACGCGCAGAGCAGAGGCTACGGCCTCATGGAAACTGCCGCACGGCTCCGCTTCTGCACCTCACGTCAGGGCCTTCCCTCCAGGCCTGTGCTCAATCTGGCTGTCCCGTTAGCGACACAGCATTGCAAGATGCTGACTTTCTCCTGGAGCACAGTGACTTCAGGTACGAGGCCCGCGAAGTAGGCAAAGCAGAGTGTTTTCTCACGGCAGCTCTCACAAGCGCGACGACAAATAGTTCCTGGGAGCTTCGGACTCACCAGGGATCTGGTCCTGCGGCTGTTTGAGGGCTCTGGAAACGTAGCTCTCCTCCAGGAACGTGCAGTGTGTTGCCCATCACTCGGCACGCACGGAGGAGCCTCCGAGGGGCAGAGCAATGGGCCTCGATGTTGCTCAGCCGGACCACGGCGTGGGGGTGTCTGGAGATCCTCAGTGACCCTGGAGGGAAATGGATGCACACCCGAGGGGCCTAGGAGTCCTCAAATGGGAAATTCCGTTAACATAAACCCGAACGGTGACTAAGAACACATGGAAACTGCTGCATGCCGCCCTTTCTGCCCGGCTACGTAGGCAGGGCCTAAACTGGAGGCAAGTTCTCACGCTGAGTTTCCCTTCCGTTCTAGAGCTTGTCGGGCTAACCACCACCGCGCCCACGGAAGCACCGGGTTGAGACGGAGCAAACTCCTTTTCTTCCCAGAAGCATTTCGACAGGGCTTCCAGGCCTGTCAACAGCAGGGAACGTCAGGTAGCTTCGAGGCAGCATGAATGCAGCCTTCCAAATGGGAAAGAAAGGATAGTTCCAGCAGGCTCCCGTTTCCACGCGCACACTCAGCTTGCCTCCCTGTGGTTTCTAACCACTGCAAAGAGACACACGTTACCCTGCGTTTGCTTCCCTGAACCAACTTCTCGAAGTAGGGTGCTCCGCATCAAGTGAACTGCCTCAACCAAGGAATGTCCTGGCTACGCCTCTGGGGCCTGCGGCTATTCAAAAGCCTGCAGGGCCACAGGAAGCACAGGGCTTAAATCGCAGTAAGAAGGCAAGCCGACTTTCTCTTGGGGGCAGGGTGACTTCAGGCAGGAGGTCCTAGATGGAATGCGAGGCCGAGGGGTTTCCCGGGGCAGCTCAGGCTAGGGCAAGGCGTAAGACCGCAAAGGCATGTGAGACGTGCCACAAGTCTGCTCGTGATAGTGTGGGTTTGGTGGGGAAACGAATCTGCTCCAGAAGAGAGTGCAGGCCGTTTCCCTACACTCGGCGTAGGGAGCGCGGCTCCAAAGGGCTCCGGGCCTGGATGTTGCTTGGCAGACCTAGGGGTGCCGGGCAGTACTCTGTGTTCCAGCCTGGAACAGGGTGCCCCCGCGAGCCTCCCAGGTGTCCAGAAAACTCTACTGCCGTTAAAGACGCGCAGAGCAGAGGCTACGGCCTCATGGAAACTGCCGCACGGCTCCGCTTCTGCACCTCACGTCAGGGCCTTCCCTCCAGGCCTGTGCTCAATCTGGCTGTCCCGTTAGCGACACAGCATTGCAAGATGCTGACTTTCTCCTGGAGCACAGTGACTTCAGGTACGAGGCCCGCGAAGTAGGCAAAGCAGAGTGTTTCCTCACGGCAGCTCTCACAAGGGCGACGACAAATAGTTCCTGGGGGCTTCGGACTCACCAGGGATCTGGTCCTGCGGCTGTTTGAGGGCTCTGGAAACGTAGCTCTCCTCCAGGAACGTGCAGTGTGTTGCCCATCACTCGGCACGCACGGAGGGGCCTCCGAGGGGCAGAGCAATGGGCCTCGATATTGCTCAGCCGGACCACGGCGTGGGGGTGTCTGGAGATCCTCAGTGACCCTGGAGGGAAATGGATGCACACCCGAGGGGCCTAGGAGTCCTCAAATGGGAAATTCCGTTAACATAAACCCGAACGGTGACTAAGAACACATGGAAACTGCTGCATGCCGCCCTTTCTGCCCGGCTACGTAGGCAGGGCCTAAACTGGAGGCAAGTTCTCACGCTGAGTTTCCTTTCCGTTCTAGAGCTTGTCGGGCTAACCACCACCGCGGCCACGGAAGCACCGGGTTGAGACGGAGCAATCTCCTTTTCTTCCCAGAAGCATTTCGACAGGGCTTCCAGGCCTGTCAACAGCAGGGAACGTCAGGTAGCTTCGAGGCAGCATGAATGCAGCCTTCCAAATGGGAAAGAAAGGATAGTTCCAGCAGGCTCCCGTTTCCACGCGCACACTCAGCTTGCCTCCCTGTGGTTTCTAACCAGTCCAAAGAGACACACGTTACCCTGCGTTTGCTTCCCTGAACCAACTTCTCGAAGTAGGGTGCTCCGCATCAAGTGAACTGCCTCAACCAAGGAATGTCCTGGCTACGCCTCTGGGGCCTGTGGCTATTCAAAAGCCTGCAGGGCCACAGGAAGCACAGGGCTTAAATCGCAGTAAGAAGGCAAGCCGACTTTCTCTTGGGGGCAGGGTGACTTCAGGCAGGAGGTCCTAGATGGAATGCGAGGCCGAGGGGTCTCCCGGGGCAGCTCAGGCTCGGGCAAGGCGTAAGACCGCAAAGGCATGTGAGACGTGCCAGAAGTCTGCTCGTGAAAGTGTGGGTTTGGTGGGGCAACGAATCTGCTCCAGAAGAGAGTGCAGGCCGTTTCCCTACACTCGGCGTAGGAAGAGCGGCTCCAAAGGGCTCCGGGCCTGGATGTTGCTTGGCAGACCTAGGGGTGCCGGGGAGTACTCTGTGTTCCAGCCTGGAACAGGGTGCCCCCGCGAGCCTCCCAGGTGTCCAGAAAACTCTACTGCCGTTAAAGACGCGCAGAGCAGAGGCTACGGCCTCATGGAAACTGCCGCACGGCTCCGCTTCTGCACCTCACGTCAGGGCCTTCCCTCCAGGCCTGTGCTCAATCTGGCTGTCCCGTTAGCGACACAGCATTGCAAGATGCTGACTTTCTCCTGGAGCACAGTGACTTCAGGTACGAGGCCCACGAAGTAGGCAAAGCAGAGTGTTTCCTCACGGCAGCTCTCACAAGGGCGACGACAAATAGTTCCTGGGAGCTCCGGACTCACCAGGGATCTGGTCCTGCGGTTGTTTGAGGGCTCTGGAAACATAGCTCTCCTCCAGGAACGTGCAGTGTGTTGCCCATCACTCGGCACGCACGGAGGGGCCTCCGAGGGGCAGAGCAATGGGCCTCGATATTGCTCAGCCGGACCACGGCGTGGGGGTGTCTGGAGATCCTCAGTGACCCTGGAGGGAAATGGATGCACACCCGAGGGGCCTAGGAGTCCTCAAATGGGAAATTCCGTTAACATAAACCCGAACGGTGACTAAGAACACATGGAAACTGCTGCATGCCGCCCTTTCTGCCCGGCTACGTAGGCAGGGCCTAAACTGGAGGCAAGTTCTCACGCTGAGTTTCCCTTCCGTTCTAGAGCTTGTCGGGCTAACCACCACCGCGGCCACGGAAGCACCGGGTTGAGACGGAGCAAACTCATTTTCTTCCCAGAAGCATTTCGACAGGGTTTCCAGGCCTGTCAACAGCAGGGAACGTCAGGTAGCTTCGAGGCAGCATGAATGCAGCCTTCCAAATGGGAAAGAAAGGATAGTTCCAGCAGGCTCCCGTTTCCACGCGCACACTCAGCTTGCCTCCCTGTGGTTTCTAACCAGTCCAAAGAGACACACGTTACCCTGCGTTTGCTTCCCTGAACCAACTTCTCGAAGTAGGGTGCTCCGCATCAAGTGAACTGCCTCAACCAAGCAATGCCCTGGCTACGCCTCTGGGGCCTGTGGCTATTCGAAAGCCTGCAGGGCCACAGGAAGCACAGGGCTTAAATCGCAGTAAGAAGGCAAGCCGACTTTCTCTTGGGGGCAGGGTGACTTCAGGCAGGAGGTCCTAGATGGAATGCGAGGCCGAGGGGTCTCCCGGGGCAGCTCAGGCTAGGGCAAGGCGTAAGACCGCAAAGGCATGTGAGACGTGCCACAAGTCTGCTCGTGAAAGTGTGGGTTTGGTGGGGAAACGAATCTGCTCCAGAAGAGAGTGCAGGCCGTTTCCCTACACTCGGCGTAGGGAGCGCGGCTCCAAAGGGCTCCGGGCCTGGATGTTGCTTGGCAGACCTAGGGGTGCCGGGGAGTACTCTGTGTTCCAGCCTGGAACAGGGTGCCCCCGCGAGCCTCCCAGGTGTCCAGAAAACTCTACTGCCGTTAAAGACGCGCAGAGCAGAGGCTACGGCCTCATGGAAACTGCCGCACGGCTCCGCTTCTGCACCTCACGTCAGGGCCTTCCCTCCAGGCCTGTGCTCAATCTGGCTGTCCCGTTAGCGACACAGCATTGCAAGATGCTGACTTTCTCCTGGAGCACAGTGACTTCAGGTACGAGGCCCGCGAAGTAGGCAAAGCAGAGTGTTTTCTCACGGCAGCTCTCACAAGCGCGACGACAAATAGTTCCTGGGAGCTTCGGACTCACCAGGGATCTGGTCCTGCGGCTGTTTGAGGGCTCTGGAAACGTAGCTCTCCTCCAGGAACGTGCAGTGTGTTGCCCATCACTCGGCACGCACGGAGGAGCCTCCGAGGGGCAGAGCAATGGGCCTCGATGTTGCTCAGCCGGACCACGGCGTGGGGGTGTCTGGAGATCCTCAGTGACCCTGGAGGGAAATGGATGCACACCCGAGGGGCCTAGGAGTCCTCAAATGGGAAATTCCGTTAACATAAACCCGAACGGTGACTAAGAACACATGGAAACTGCTGCATGCCGCCCTTTCTGCCCGGCTACGTAGGCAGGGCCTAAACTGGAGGCAAGTTCTCACGCTGAGTTTCCCTTCCGTTCTAGAGCTTGTGGGGCTAACCACCACCGCGCCCACGGAAGCACCGGGTTGAGACGGAGCAAACTCCTTTTCTTCCCAGAAGCATTTCGACAGGGCTTCCAGGCCTGTCAACAGCAGGGAACGTCAGGTAGCTTCGAGGCAGCATGAATGCAGCCTTCCAAATAGGAAAGAAAGGATAGTTCCAGCAGGCTCCCGTTTCCACGCGCACACTCAGCTTGCCTCCCTGTGGTTTCTAACCAGTCCAAAGAGACACACGTTACCCTGCGTTTGCTTCCCTGAACCAACTTCTCGAAGTAGGGTGCTCCGCATCAAGTGAACTGCCTCAACCAAGGAATGTCCTGGCTACGCCTCTGGGGCCTGCGGCTATTCAAAAGCCTGCAGGGCCACAGGAAGCACAGGGCTTAAATCGCAGTAAGAAGGCAAGCCGACTTTCTCTTGGGGGCAGGGTGACTTCAGGCAGGAGGTCCTAGATGGAATGCGAGGCCGAGGGGTCTCCCGGGGCAGCTCAGGCTAGGGCAAGGCGTAAGACCGCAAAGGCATGTGAGACGTGCCACAAGTCTGCTCGTGATAGTGTGGGTTTGGTGGGGAAACGAATCTGCTCCAGAAGAGAGTGCAGGCCGTTTCCCTACACTCGGCGTAGGGAGCGCGGCTCCAAAGGGCTCCGGGCCTGGATGTTGCTTGGCAGACCTAGGGGTGCCGGGCAGTACTCTGTGTTCCAGCCTGGAACAGGGTGCCCCCGCGAGCCTCCCAGGTGTCCAGAAAACTCTACTGCCGTTAAAGACGCGCAGAGCAGAGGCTACGGCCTCATGGAAACTGCCGCACGGCTCCGCTTCTGCACCTCACGTCAGGGCCTTCCCTCCAGGCCTGTGCTCAATCTGGCTGTCCCGTTAGCGATACAGCATTGCAAGATGCTGACTTTCTCCTCGAGCACAGTGACTTCAGGTACGAGGCCCGCGAAGTAGGCAAAGCAGAGTGTTTCCTCACGGCAGCTCTCAGAAGGGCGACGACAAATAGTTCCTGGGAGCTTCGGGGTCACCAGGGATCTGGTCCTGCGGCTGTTTGAGGGCTCTGGAAACGTAGCTCTCCTCCAGGAACGTGCAGTGTGTTGCCCATCACTCGGCACGCACGGAGGGGCCTCCGAGGGTCAGAGCAATGGGCCTCGATGTTGCTCAGCCGGACCACGGCGTGGGGGTGTCTGGAGATCCTCAGTGACCCTGGAGGGAAATGGATGCACACCCGAGGGGCCTAGGAGTCCTCAAATGGGAAATTCCGTTAACATAAACCCGAACGGTGACTAAGAATACATGGAAACTGCTGCATGCCGCCCTTTCTGCCCAGCTTCTTAGGCCGGGCCTAAACTGGAGGCAAGTTCTCACGCTGAGTTTCCCTTCCGTTCTAGAGCTTGTCGGGCTAACCACCACCGCGGCCACGGAAGCATCGAGTTGAGACGGAGCAAACTCCTTTTCTTCCCAGAAGCATTTCGACAGGGCTTCCAGGCCTGTCAACAGCAGGGAACGTCAGGTAGCTTCGAGGCAGCATGAATGCAGCCTTCCAAATGGGAAAGAAAGGATAGTTCCAGCAGGCTCCCGTTTCCACGCGCACACTCAGCTTGCCTCCCTGTGGTTTCTAACCAGTCCAAAGAGACACACGTTACCCTGCGTTTGCTTCCCTGAACCAACTTCTCGAAGTAGGGTGCTCCGCATCAAGTGAACTGCCTCAACCAAGGAATGTCCTGGCTACGCCTCTGGGGCCTGTGGCTATTCAAAAGCCTGCAGGGCCACAGGAAGCACAGGACTTAAATCGCAGTAAGAAGGCAAGCCGACTTTCTCTTGGGGGCAGGGTGACTTCAGGCAGGAGGTCCTAGATGGAATGCGAGGCCGAGGGGTCTCCCGGGGCAGCTCAGGCTCGGGCAAGGCGTAAGACCGCAAAGGCATGTGAGACGTGCCACAAGTCTGCTCGTGAAAGTGTGGGTTTGGTGGGGCAACGAATCTGCTCCAGAAGAGAGTGCAGGCCGTTTCCCTACACTCGGCGTAGGGAGCGCGGCTCCAAAGGGCTCCGGGCCTGGATGTTGCTTGGCAGACCTAGGGGTGCCGGGGAGTACTCTGTGTTCCAGCCTGGAACAGGGTGCCCCCGCGAGCCTCCCAGGTGTCCAGAAAACTCTACTGCCGTTAAAGACGCGCAGAGCAGAGGCTACGGCCTCATGGAAACTGCCGCACGGCTCCGCTTCTGCACCTCACGTCAGGGCCTTCCCTCCAGGCCTGTGCTCAATCTGGCTGTCCCGTTAGCGACACAGCATTGCAAGATGCTGACTTTCTCCTGGAGCACAGTGACTTCAGGTACGAGGCCCGCGAAGTAGGCAAAGCAGAGTGTTTTCTCACGGCAGCTCTCACAAGCGCGACGACAAATAGTTCCTGGGAGCTTCGGACTCACCAGGGATCTGGTCCTGCGGCTGTTTGAGGGCTCTGGAAACGTAGCTCTCCTCCAGGAACGTGCAGTGTGTTGCCCATCACTCGGCACGCACGGAGGAGCCTCCGAGGGGCAGAGCAATGGGCCTCGATGTTGCTCAGCCGGACCACGGCGTGGGGGTGTCTGGAGATCCTCAGTGACCCTGGAGGGAAATGGATGCACACCCGAGGGGCCTAGGAGTCCTCAAATGGGAAATTCCGTTAACATAAACCCGAACGGTGACTAAGAATACATGGAAACTGCTGCATGCCGCCCTTTCTGCCCGGCTTCTTAGGCCGGGCCTAAACTGGAGGCAAGTTCTCACGCTGAGTTTCCCTTCCGTTCTAGAGCTTGTCGGGCTAACCACCACCGCGGCCACGGAAGCATCGAGTTGAGACGGAGCAAACTCCTTTTCTTCCCAGAAGCATTTCGACAGGGCTTCCAGGCCTGTCAACAGCAGGGAACGTCAGGTAGCTTCGAGGCAGCATGAATGCAGCCTTCCAAATGGGAAAGAAAGGATAGTTCCAGCAGGCTCCCGTTTCCACGCGCACACTCAGCTTGCCTCCCTGTGGTTTCTAACCAGTCCAAAGAGACACACGTTACCCTGCGTTTGCTTCCCTGAACCAACTTCTCGAAGTAGGGTGCTCCGCATCAAGTGAACTGCCTCAACCAAGGAATGTCCTGGCTACGCCTCTGGGGCCTGCGGCTATTCAAAAGCCTGCAGGGCCACAGGAAGCACAGGGCTTAAATCGCAATAAGAAGGCAAGCCGACTTTCTCTTGGGGGCAGGGTGACTTCAGGCAGGAGGTCCTAGATGGAATGCGAGGCCGAGGGGTCTCCCGGGGCAGCTCAGGCTAGGGCAAGGCGTAAGACCGCAAAGGCATGTGAGACGTGCCACAAGTCTGCTCGTGATAGTGTGGGTTTGGTGGGGAAACGAATCTGCTCCAGAAGAGAGTGCAGGCCGTTTCCCTACACTCGGCGTAGGGAGCGCGGCTCCAAAGGGCTCCGGGCCTGGATGTTGCTTGGCAGACCTAGGGGTGCCGGGCAGTACTCTGTGTTCCAGCCTGGAACAGGGTGCCCCCGCGAGCCTCCCAGGTGTCCAGAAAACTCTACTGCCGTTAAAGACGCGCAGAGCAGAGGCTACGGCCTCATGGAAACTGCCGCACGGCTCCGCTTCTGCACCTCACGTCAGGGCCTTCCCTCCAGGCCTGTGCTCAATCTGGCTGTCCCGTTAGCGATACAGCATTGCAAGATGCTGACTTTCTCCTCGAGCACAGTGACTTCAGGTACGAGGCCCGCGAAGTAGGCAAAGCAGAGTGTTTCCTCACGGCAGCTCTCACAAGGGCGACGACAAATAGTTCCTGGGAGCTTCGGACTCACCAGGGATCTGGTCCTGCGGCTGTTTGAGGGCTCTGGAAACGTAGCTCTCCTCCAGGAACGTGCAGTGTGTTGCCCATCACTCGGCACGCACGGAGGGGCCTCCGAGGGGCAGAGCAATGGGCCTCGATGTTGCTCAGCCGGACCACGGCGTGGGGGTGTCTGGAGATCCTCAGTGACCCTGGAGGGAAATGGATGCACACCCGAGGGGCCTAGGAGTCCTCAAATGGGAAATTCCGTTAACATAAACCCGAACGGTGACTAAGAACACATGGAAACTGCTGCATGCCGCCCTTTCTGCCCGGCTACGTAGGCAGGGCCTAAACTGGAGGCAAGTTCTCACGCTGAGTTTCCCTTCCGTTCTAGAGCTTGTGGGGCTAACCACCACCGCGCCCACGGAAGCACCGGGTTGAGACGGAGCAAACTCCTTTTCTTCCCAGAAGCATTTCGACAGGGCTTCCAGGCCTGTCAACAGCAGGGAACGTCAGGTAGCTTCGAGGCAGCATGAATGCAGCCTTCCAAATAGGAAAGAAAGGATAGTTCCAGCAGGCTCCCGTTTCCACGCGCACACTCAGCTTGCCTCCCTGTGGTTTCTAACCAGTCCAAAGAGACACACGTTACCCTGCGTTTGCTTCCCTGAACCAACTTCTCGAAGTAGGGTGCTCCGCATCAAGTGAACTGCCTCAACCAAGGAATGTCCTGGCTACGCCTCTGGGGCCTGCGGCTATTCAAAAGCCTGCAGGGCCACAGGAAGCACAGGGCTGAAATCGCAGTAAGAAGGCAAGCCGACTTTCTCTTGGGGGCAGGGTGACTTCAGGCAGGAGGTCCTAGATGGAATGCGAGGCCGAGGGGTCTCCCGGGGCAGCTCAGGCTAGGGCAAGGCGTAAGACCGCAAAGGCATGTGAGACGTGCCACAAGTCTGCTCGTGATAGTGTGGGTTTGGTGGGGAAACGAATCTGCTCCAGAAGAGAGTGCAGGCCGTTTCCCTACACTCGGCGTAGGGAGCGCGGCTCCAAAGGGCTCCGGGCCTGGATGTTGCTTGGCAGACCTAGGGGTGCCGGGCAGTACTCTGTGTTCCAGCCTGGAACAGGGTGCCCCCGCGAGCCTCCCAGGTGTCCAGAAAACTCTACTGCCGTTAAAGACGCGCAGAGCAGAGGCTACGGCCTCATGGAAACTGCCGCACGGCTCCGCTTCTGCACCTCACGTCAGGGCCTTCCCTCCAGGCCTGTGCTCAATCTGGCTGTCCCGTTAGCGATACAGCATTGCAAGATGCTGACTTTCTCCTCGAGCACAGTGACTTCAGGTACGAGGCCCGCGAAGTAGGCAAAGCAGAGTGTTTCCTCACGGCAGCTCTCAGAAGGGCGACGACAAATAGTTCCTGGGAGCTTCGGGGTCACCAGGGATCTGGTCCTGCGGCTGTTTGAGGGCTCTGGAAACGTAGCTCTCCTCCAGGAACGTGCAGTGTGTTGCCCATCACTCGGCACGCACGGAGGGGCCTCCGAGGGTCAGAGCAATGGGCCTCGATGTTGCTCAGCCGGACCACGGCGTGGGGGTGTCTGGAGATCCTCAGTGACCCTGGAGGGAAATGGATGCACACCCGAGGGGCCTAGGAGTCCTCAAATGGGAAATTCCGTTAACATAAACCCGAACGGTGACTAAGAATACATGGAAACTGCTGCATGCCGCCCTTTCTGCCCAGCTTCTTAGGCCGGGCCTAAACTGGAGGCAAGTTCTCACGCTGAGTTTCCCTTCCGTTCTAGAGCTTGTCGGGCTAACCACCACCGCGGCCACGGAAGCATCGAGTTGAGACGGAGCAAACTCCTTTTCTTCCCAGAAGCATTTCGACAGGGCTTCCAGGCCTGTCAACAGCAGGGAACGTCAGGTAGCTTCGAGGCAGCATGAATGCAGCCTTCCAAATGGGAAAGAAAGGATAGTTCCAGCAGGCTCCCGTTTCCACGCGCACACTCAGCTTGCCTCCCTGTGGTTTCTAACCAGTCCAAAGAGACACACGTTACCCTGCGTTTGCTTCCCTGAACCAACTTCTCGAAGTAGGGTGCTCCGCATCAAGTGAACTGCCTCAACCAAGGAATGTCCTGGCTACGCCTCTGGGGCCTGTGGCTATTCAAAAGCCTGCAGGGCCACAGGAAGCACAGGACTTAAATCGCAGTAAGAAGGCAAGCCGACTTTCTCTTGGGGGCAGGGTGACTTCAGGCAGGAGGTCCTAGATGGAATGCGAGGCCGAGGGGTCTCCCGGGGCAGCTCAGGCTCGGGCAAGGCGTAAGACCGCAAAGGCATGTGAGACGTGCCACAAGTCTGCTCGTGAAAGTGTGGGTTTGGTGGGGCAACGAATCTGCTCCAGAAGAGAGTGCAGGCCGTTTCCCTACACTCGGCGTAGGGAGCGCGGCTCCAAAGGGCTCCGGGCCTGGATGTTGCTTGGCAGACCTAGGGGTGCCGGGGAGTACTCTGTGTTCCAGCCTGGAACAGGGTGCCCCCGCGAGCCTCCCAGGTGTCCAGAAAACTCTACTGCCGTTAAAGACGCGCAGAGCAGAGGCTACGGCCTCATGGAAACTGCCGCACGGCTCCGCTTCTGCACCTCACGTCAGGGCCTTCCCTCCAGGCCTGTGCTCAATCTGGCTGTCCCGTTAGCGACACAGCATTGCAAGATGCTGACTTTCTCCTGGAGCACAGTGACTTCAGGTACGAGGCCCGCGAAGTAGGCAAAGCAGAGTGTTTTCTCACGGCAGCTCTCACAAGCGCGACGACAAATAGTTCCTGGGAGCTTCGGACTCACCAGGGATCTGGTCCTGCGGCTGTTTGAGGGCTCTGGAAACGTAGCTCTCCTCCAGGAACGTGCAGTGTGTTGCCCATCACTCGGCACGCACGGAGGAGCCTCCGAGGGGCAGAGCAATGGGCCTCGATGTTGCTCAGCCGGACCACGGCGTGGGGGTGTCTGGAGATCCTCAGTGACCCTGGAGGGAAATGGATGCACACCCGAGGGGCCTAGGAGTCCTCAAATGGGAAATTCCGTTAACATAAACCCGAACGGTGACTAAGAATACATGGAAACTGCTGCATGCCGCCCTTTCTGCCCGGCTTCTTAGGCCGGGCCTAAACTGGAGGCAAGTTCTCACGCTGAGTTTCCCTTCCGTTCTAGAGCTTGTCGGGCTAACCACCACCGCGGCCACGGAAGCATCGAGTTGAGACGGAGCAAACTCCTTTTCTTCCCAGAAGCATTTCGACAGGGCTTCCAGGCCTGTCAACAGCAGGGAACGTCAGGTAGCTTCGAGGCAGCATGAATGCAGCCTTCCAAATGGGAAAGAAAGGATAGTTCCAGCAGGCTCCCGTTTCCACGCGCACACTCAGCTTGCCTCCCTGTGGTTTCTAACCAGTCCAAAGAGACACACGTTACCCTGCGTTTGCTTCCCTGAACCAACTTCTCGAAGTAGGGTGCTCCGCATCAAGTGAACTGCCTCAACCAAGGAATGTCCTGGCTACGCCTCTGGGGCCTGCGGCTATTCAAAAGCCTGCAGGGCCACAGGAAGCACAGGGCTTAAATCGCAGTAAGAAGGCAAGCCGACTTTCTCTTGGGGGCAGGGTGACTTCAGGCAGGAGGTCCTAGATGGAATGCGAGGCCGAGGGGTCTCCCGGGGCAGCTCAGGCTAGGGCAAGGCGTAAGACCGCAAAGGCATGTGAGACGTGCCACAAGTCTGCTCGTGATAGTGTGGGTTTGGTGGGGAAACGAATCTGCTCCAGAAGAGAGTGCAGGCCGTTTCCCTACACTCGGCGTAGGGAGCGCGGCTCCAAAGGGCTCCGGGCCTGGATGTTGCTTGGCAGACCTAGGGGTGCCGGGCAGTACTCTGTGTTCCAGCCTGGAACAGGGTGCCCCCGCGAGCCTCCCAGGTGTCCAGAAAACTCTACTGCCGTTAAAGACGCGCAGAGCAGAGGCTACGGCCTCATGGAAACTGCCGCACGGCTCCGCTTCTGCACCTCACGTCAGGGCCTTCCCTCCAGGCCTGTGCTCAATCTGGCTGTCCCGTTAGCGATACAGCATTGCAAGATGCTGACTTTCTCCTCGAGCACAGTGACTTCAGGTACGAGGCCCGCGAAGTAGGCAAAGCAGAGTGTTTCCTCACGGCAGCTCTCAGAAGGGCGACGACAAATAGTTCCTGGGAGCTTCGGGGTCACCAGGGATCTGGTCCTGCGGCTGTTTGAGGGCTCTGGAAACGTAGCTCTCCTCCAGGAACGTGCAGTGTGTTGCCCATCACTCGGCACGCACGGAGGGGCCTCCGAGGGTCAGAGCAATGGGCCTCGATGTTGCTCAGCCGGACCACGGCGTGGGGGTGTCTGGAGATCCTCAGTGACCCTGGAGGGAAATGGATGCACACCCGAGGGGCCTAGGAGTCCTCAAATGGGAAATTCCGTTAACATAAACCCGAACGGTGACTAAGAATACATGGAAACTGCTGCATGCCGCCCTTTCTGCCCAGCTTCTTAGGCCGGGCCTAAACTGGAGGCAAGTTCTCACGCTGAGTTTCCCTTCCGTTCTAGAGCTTGTCGGGCTAACCACCACCGCGGCCACGGAAGCATCGAGTTGAGACGGAGCAAACTCCTTTTCTTCCCAGAAGCATTTCGACAGGGCTTCCAGGCCTGTCAACAGCAGGGAACGTCAGGTAGCTTCGAGGCAGCATGAATGCAGCCTTCCAAATGGGAAAGAAAGGATAGTTCCAGCAGGCTCCCGTTTCCACGCGCACACTCAGCTTGCCTCCCTGTGGTTTCTAACCAGTCCAAAGAGACACACGTTACCCTGCGTTTGCTTCCCTGAACCAACTTCTCGAAGTAGGGTGCTCCGCATCAAGTGAACTGCCTCAACCAAGGAATGTCCTGGCTACGCCTCTGGGGCCTGTGGCTATTCAAAAGCCTGCAGGGCCACAGGAAGCACAGGACTTAAATCGCAGTAAGAAGGCAAGCCGACTTTCTCTTGGGGGCAGGGTGACTTCAGGCAGGAGGTCCTAGATGGAATGCGAGGCCGAGGGGTCTCCCGGGGCAGCTCAGGCTCGGGCAAGGCGTAAGACCGCAAAGGCATGTGAGACGTGCCACAAGTCTGCTCGTGAAAGTGTGGGTTTGGTGGGGCAACGAATCTGCTCCAGAAGAGAGTGCAGGCCGTTTCCCTACACTCGGCGTAGGGAGCGCGGCTCCAAAGGGCTCCGGGCCTGGATGTTGCTTGGCAGACCTAGGGGTGCCGGGGAGTACTCTGTGTTCCAGCCTGGAACAGGGTGCCCCCGCGAGCCTCCCAGGTGTCCAGAAAACTCTACTGCCGTTAAAGACGCGCAGAGCAGAGGCTACGGCCTCATGGAAACTGCCGCACGGCTCCGCTTCTGCACCTCACGTCAGGGCCTTCCCTCCAGGCCTGTGCTCAATCTGGCTGTCCCGTTAGCGACACAGCATTGCAAGATGCTGACTTTCTCCTCGAGCACAGTGACTTCAGGTACGAGGCCCGCGAAGTAGGCAAAGCAGAGTGTTTTCTCACGGCAGCTCTCACAAGGGCGACGACAAATAGTTCCTGGGAGCTTCGGACTCACCAGGGATCTGGTCCTGCGGCTGTTTGAGGGCTCTGGAAACGTAGCTCTCCTCCAGGAACGTGCAGTGTGTTGCCCATCACTCGGCACGCACGGAGGAGCCTCCGAGGGGCAGAGCAATGGGCCTCGATGTTGCTCAGCCGGACCACGGCGTGGGGGTGTCTGGAGATCCTCAGTGACCCTGGAGGGAAATGGATGCACACCCGAGGGGCCTAGGAGTCCTCAAATGGGAAATTCCGTTAACATAAACCCGAACGGTGACTAAGAACACATGGAAACTGCTGCATGCCGCCCTTTCTGCCCGGCTACGTAGGCAGGGCCTAAACTGGAGGCAAGTTCTCACGCTGAGTTTCCCTTCCGTTCTAGAGCTTGTCGGGCTAACCACCACCGCGCCCACGGAAGCACCGGGTTGAGACGGAGCAAACTCCTTTTCTTCCCAGAAGCATTTCGACAGGGCTTCCAGGCCTGTCAACAGCAGGGAACGTCAGGTAGCTTCGAGGCAGCATGAATGCAGCCTTCCAAATAGGAAAGAAAGGATAGTTCCAGCAGGCTCCCGTTTCCACGCGCACACTCAGCTTGCCTCCCTGTGGTTTCTAACCAGTCCAAAGAGACACACGTTACCCTGCGTTTGCTTCCCTGAACCAACTTCTCGAAGTAGGGTGCTCCGCATCAAGTGAACTGCCTCAACCAAGGAATGTCCTGGCTACGCCTCTGGGGCCTGCGGCTATTCAAAAGCCTGCAGGGCCACAGGAAGCACAGGGCTTAAATCGCAGTAAGAAGGCAAGCCGACTTTCTCTTGGGGGCAGGGTGACTTCAGGCAGGAGGTCCTAGATGGAATGCGAGGCCGAGGGGTCTCCCGGGGCAGCTCAGGCTAGGGCAAGGCGTAAGACCGCAAAGGCATGTGAGACGTGCCACAAGTCTGCTCGTGATAGTGTGGGTTTGGTGGGGAAACGAATCTGCTCCAGAAGAGAGTGCAGGCCGTTTCCCTACACTGGGCCTAGGGAGCGCGGCTCCAAAGGGCTCCGGGCCTGGATGTTGCTTGGCAGACCTAGGGGTGCCGAGGAGTACTCTGTGTTCCAGCCTGGAACAGGGTGCCCCCGCGAGCCTCCCAGGTGTCCAGAAAACTCTACTGCCGTTAAAGACGCGCAGAGCAGAGGCTACGGCCTCATGGAAACTGCCGCACGGCTCCGCTTCTGCACCTCACGTCAGGGCCTTCCCTCCAGGCCTGTGCTCAATCTGGCTGTCCCGTTAGCGACACAGCATTGCAAGATGCTGACTTTCTCCTGGAGCACAGTGACTTCAGGTACGAGGCCCGCGAAGTAGGCAAAGCAGAGTGTTTCCTCACGGCAGCTCTCACAAGGGCGACGACAAATAGTTCCTGGGAGCTTCGGGCTCACCACGGATCTGGTCCTGCGGCTGTTTGAGGGCTCTGGAAACGTAGCTCTCCTCCAGGAACGTGCAGTGTGTTGCCCATCACTCGGCACGCACGGAGGGGCCTCCGAGGGGCAGAGCAATGAGCCTCGATATTGCTCAGCCGGACCACGGCGTGGGGGTGTCTGGAGATCCTCAGTGACCCTGGAGGGAAATGGATGCACACCCGAGGGGCCTAGGAGTCCTCAAATGGGAAATTCCGTTAACATAAACCCGAACGGTGACTAAGAACTCATGGAAAGTGCTGCATGCCGCCCTTTCTGCCCGGCTACGTAGGCAGGGCCTAAACTGGAGGCAAGTTCTCACGCTGAGTTTCCCTTCCGTTCTAGAGCTTGTCGGGCTAACCACCACCGCGCCCACGGAAGCACCGGGTTGAGACGGAGCAAACTCCTTTTCTTCCCAGAAGCATTTCGACAGGGCTTCCAGGCCTGTCAACAGCAGGGAACGTCAGGTAGCTTCGAGGCAGCATGAATGCAGCCTTCCAAATGGGAAAGAAAGGATAGTTCCAGCAGGCTCCCGTTTCCACGCGCACACTCAGCTTGCCTCCCTGTGGTTTCTAACCACTGCAAAGAGACACACGTTACCCTGCGTTTGCTTCCCTGAACCAACTTCTCGAAGTAGGGTGCTCCGCATCAAGTGAACTGCCTCAACCAAGGAATGTCCTGGCTACGCCTCTGGGGCCTGCGGCTATTCAAAAGCCTGCAGGGCCACAGGAAGCACAGGGCTTAAATCGCAGTAAGAAGGCAAGCCGACTTTCTCTTGGGGGCAGGGTGACTTCAGGCAGGAGGTCCTAGATGGAATGCGAGGCCGAGGGGTTTCCCGGGGCAGCTCAGGCTAGGGCAAGGCGTAAGACCGCAAAGGCATGTGAGACGTGCCACAAGTCTGCTCGTGATAGTGTGGGTTTGGTGGGGAAACGAATCTGCTCCAGAAGAGAGTGCAGGCCGTTTCCCTACACTGGGCGTAGGGAGCGCGGCTCCAAAGGGCTCCGGGCCTGGATGTTGCTTGGCAGACCTAGGGGTGCCGGGGAGTACTCTGTGTTCCAGCCTGGAACAGGGTGCCCCCGCGAGCCTCCCAGGTGTCCAGAAAACTCTACTGCCGTTAAAGACGCGCAGAGCAGAGGCTACGGCCTCATGGAAACTGCCGCACGGCTCCGCTTCTGCACCTCACGTCAGGGCCTTCCCTCCAGGCCTGTGCTCAATCTGGCTGTCCCGTTAGCGACACAGCATTGCAAGATGCTGACTTTCTCCTGGAGCACAGTGACTTCAGGTACGAGGCCCGCGAAGTAGGCAAAGCAGAGTGTTTCCTCACGGCAGCTCTCACAAGGGCGACGACAAATAGTTCCTGGGAGCTTCGGGCTCACCACGGATCTGGTCCTGCGGCTGTTTGAGGGCTCTGGAAACGTAGCTCTCCTCCAGGAACGTGCAGTGTGTTGCCCATCACTCGGCACGCACGGAGGGGCCTCCGAGGGGCAGAGCAATGAGCCTCGATATTGCTCAGCCGGACCACGGCGTGGGGGTGTCTGGAGATCCTCAGTGACCCTGGAGGGAAATGGATGCACACCCGAGGGGCCTAGGAGTCCTCAAATGGGAAATTCCGTTAACATAAACCCGAACGGTGACTAAGAATACATGGAAACTGCTGCATGCCGCCCTTTCTGCCCAGCTTCTTAGGCCGGGCCTAAACTGGAGGCAAGTTCTCACGCTGAGTTTCCCTTCCGTTCTAGAGCTTGTCGGGCTAACCACCACCGCGGCCACGGAAGCATCGAGTTGAGACGGAGCAAACTCCTTTTCTTCCCAGAAGCATTTCGACAGGGCTTCCAGGCCTGTCAACAGCAGGGAACGTCAGGTAGCTTCGAGGCAGCATGAATGCAGCCTTCCAAATGGGAAAGAAAGGATAGTTCCAGCAGGCTCCCGTTTCCACGCGCACACTCAGCTTGCCTCCCTGTGGTTTCTAACCAGTCCAAAGAGACACACGTTACCCTGCGTTTGCTTCCCTGAACCAACTTCTCGAAGTAGGGTGCTCCGCATCAAGTGAACTGCCTCAACCAAGGAATGTCCTGGCTACGCCTCTGGGGCCTGTGGCTATTCAAAAGCCTGCAGGGCCACAGGAAGCACAGGACTTAAATCGCAGTAAGAAGGCAAGCCGACTTTCTCTTGGGGGCAGGGTGACTTCAGGCAGGAGGTCCTAGATGGAATGCGAGGCCGAGGGGTCTCCCGGGGCAGCTCAGGCTCGGGCAAGGCGTAAGACCGCAAAGGCATGTGAGACGTGCCAGAAGTCTGCTCGTGAAAGTGTGGGTTTGGTGGGGCAACGAATCTGCTCCAGAAGAGAGTGCAGGCCGTTTCCCTACACTGGGCGTAGGGAGCGCGGCTGCAAAGGGCTCCGGGCCTGGATGTTGCTTGGCAGACCTAGGGGTGCCGGGGAGTACTCTGTGTTCCAGCCTGGAACAGGGTGCCCCCGCGAGCCTCCCAGGTGTCCAGAAAACTCTACTGCCGTTAAAGACGCGCAGAGCAGAGGCTACGGCCTCATGGAAACTGCCGCACGGCTCCGCTTCTGCACCTCACGTCAGGGCCTTCCCTCCAGGCCTGTGCTCAATCTGGCTGTCCCGTTAGCGACACAGCATTGCAAGATGCTGACTTTCTCCTCGAGCACAGTGACTTCAGGTACGAGGCCCGCGAAGTAGGCAAAGCAGAGTGTTTTCTCACGGCAGCTCTCACAAGGGCGACGACAAATAGTTCCTGGGAGCTTCGGACTCACCAGGGATCTGGTCCTGCGGCTGTTTGAGGGCTCTGGAAACGTAGCTCTCCTCCAGGAACGTGCAGTGTGTTGCCCATCACTCGGCACGCACGGAGGAGCCTCCGAGGGGCAGAGCAATGGGCCTCGATGTTGCTCAGCCGGACCACGGCGTGGGGGTGTCTGGAGATCCTCAGTGACCCTGGAGGGAAATGGATGCACACCCGAGGGGCCTAGGAGTCCTCAAATGGGAAATTCCGTTAACATAAACCCGAACGGTGACTAAGAACACATGGAAACTGCTGCATGCCGCCCTTTCTGCCCGGCTACGTAGGCAGGGCCTAAACTGGAGGCAAGTTCTCACGCTGAGTTTCCCTTCCGTTCTAGAGCTTGTGGGGCTAACCACCACCGCGCCCACGGAAGCACCGGGTTGAGACGGAGCAAACTCCTTTTCTTCCCAGAAGCATTTCGACAGGGCTTCCAGGCCTGTCAACAGCAGGGAACGTCAGGTAGCTTCGAGGCAGCATGAATGCAGCCTTCCAAATAGGAAAGAAAGGATAGTTCCAGCAGGCTCCCGTTTCCACGCGCACACTCAGCTTGCCTCCCTGTGGTTTCTAACCAGTCCAAAGAGACACACGTTACCCTGCGTTTGCTTCCCTGAACCAACTTCTCGAAGTAGGGTGCTCCGCATCAAGTGAACTGCCTCAACCAAGGAATGTCCTGGCTACGCCTCTGGGGCCTGCGGCTATTCAAAAGCCTGCAGGGCCACAGGAAGCACAGGGCTTAAATCGCAGTAAGAAGGCAAGCCGACTTTCTCTTGGGGGCAGGGTGACTTCAGGCAGGAGGTCCTAGATGGAATGCGAGGCCGAGGGGTTTCCCGGGGCAGCTCAGGCTAGGGCAAGGCGTAAGACCGCAAAGGCATGTGAGACGTGCCACAAGTCTGCTCGTGATAGTGTGGGTTTGGTGGGGAAACGAATCTGCTCCAGAAGAGAGTGCAGGCCGTTTCCCTACACTGGGCGTAGGGAGCGCGGCTCCAAAGGGCTCCGGGCCTGGATGTTGCTTGGCAGACCTAGGGGTGCCGGGGAGTACTCTGTGTTCCAGCCTGGAACAGGGTGCCCCCGCGAGCCTCCCAGGTGTCCAGAAAACTCTACTGCCGTTAAAGACGCGCAGAGCAGAGGCTACGGCCTCATGGAAACTGCCGCACGGCTCCGCTTCTGCACCTCACGTCAGGGCCTTCCCTCCAGGCCTGTGCTCAATCTGGCTGTCCCGTTAGCGACACAGCATTGCAAGATGCTGACTTTCTCCTGGAGCACAGTGACTTCAGGTACGAGGCCCGCGAAGTAGGCAAAGCAGAGTGTTTCCTCACGGCAGCTCTCACAAGGGCGACGACAAATAGTTCCTGGGAGCTTCGGGCTCACCACGGATCTGGTCCTCCGGCTGTTTGAGGGCTCTGGAAACGTAGCTCTCCTCCAGGAACGTGCAGTGTGTTGCCCATCACTCGGCACGCACGGAGGGGCCTCCGAGGGGCAGAGCAATGAGCCTCGATGTTGCTCAGCCGGACCACGGCGTGGGGGTGTCTGGAGATCCTCAGTGACCCTGGAGGGAAATGGATGCACACCCGAGGGGCCTAGGAGTCCTCAAATGGGAAATTCCGTTAACATAAACCCGAACGGTGACTAAGAACTCATGGAAAGTGCTGCATGCCGCCCTTTCTGCCCGGCTACGTAGGCAGGGCCTAAACTGGAGGCAAGTTCTCACGCTGAGTTTCCCTTCCGTTCTAGAGCTTGTCGGGCTAACCACCACCGCGCCCACGGAAGCACCGGGTTGAGACGGAGCAAACTCCTTTTCTTCCCAGAAGCATTTCGACAGGGCTTCCAGGCCTGTCAACAGCAGGGAACGTCAGGTAGCTTCGAGGCAGCATGAATGCAGCCTTCCAAATGGGAAAGAAAGGATAGTTCCAGCAGGCTCCCGTTTCCACGCGCACACTCAGCTTGCCTCCCTGTGGTTTCTAACCACTGCAAAGAGACACACGTTACCCTGCGTTTGCTTCCCTGAACCAACTTCTCGAAGTAGGGTGCTCCGCATCAAGTGAACTGCCTCAACCAAAGAATGTCCTGGCTACGCCTCTGGGGCCTGCGGCTATTCAAAAGCCTGCAGGGCCACAGGAAGCACAGGGCTTAAATCGCAGTAAGAAGGCAAGCCGACTTTCTCTTGGGGGCAGGGTGACTTCAGGCAGGAGGTCCTAGATGGAATGCGAGGCCGAGGGGTTTCCCGGGGCAGCTCAGGCTAGGGCAAGGCGTAAGACCGCAAAGGCATGTGAGACGTGCCACAAGTCTGCTCGTGATAGTGTGGGTTTGGTGGGGAAACGAATCTGCTCCAGAAGAGAGTGCAGGCCGTTTCCCTACACTCGGCGTAGGGAGCGCGGCTCCAAAGGGCTCCGGGCCTGGATGTTGCTTGGCAGACCTAGGGGTGCCGGGGAGTACTCTGTGTTCCAGCCTGGAACAGGGTGCCCCCGCGAGCCTCCCAGGTGTCCAGAAAACTCTACTGCCGTTAAAGACGCGCAGAGCAGAGGCTACGGCCTCATGGAAACTGCCGCACGGCTCCGCTTCTGCACCTCACGTCAGGGCCTTCCCTCCAGGCCTGTGCTCAATCTGGCTGTCCCGTTAGCGACACAGCATTGCAAGATGCTGACTTTCTCCTCGAGCACAGTGACTTCAGGTACGAGGCCCGCGAAGTAGGCAAAGCAGAGTGTTTCCTCACGGCAGCTCTCAGAAGGGCGACGACAAATAGTTCCTGGGAGCTTCGGGGTCACCAGGGATCTGGTCCTGCGGCTGTTTGAGGGCTCTGGAAACGTAGCTCTCCTCCAGGAACGTGCAGTGTGTTGCCCATCACTCGGCACGCACGGAGGGGCCTCCGAGGGTCAGAGCAATGGGCCTCGATGTTGCTCAGCCGGACCACGGCGTGGGGGTGTCTGGAGATCCTCAGTGACCCTGGAGGGAAATGGATGCACACCCGAGGGGCCTAGGAGTCCTCAAATGGGAAATTCCGTTAACATAAACCCGAACGGTGACTAAGAATACATGGAAACTGCTGCATGCCGCCCTTTCTGCCCAGCTTCTTAGGCCGGGCCTAAACTGGAGGCAAGTTCTCACGCTGAGTTTCCCTTCCGTTCTAGAGCTTGTCGGGCTAACCACCACCGCGGCCACGGAAGCATCGAGTTGAGACGGAGCAAACTCCTTTTCTTCCCAGAAGCATTTCGACAGGGCTTCCAGGCCTGTCAACAGCAGGGAACGTCAGGTAGCTTCGAGGCAGCATGAATGCAGCCTTCCAAATGGGAAAGAAAGGATAGTTCCAGCAGGCTCCCGTTTCCACGCGCACACTCAGCTTGCCTCCCTGTGGTTTCTAACCAGTCCAAAGAGACACACGTTACCCTGCGTTTGCTTCCCTGAACCAACTTCTCGAAGTAGGGTGCTCCGCATCAAGTGAACTGCCTCAACCAAGGAATGTCCTGGCTACGCCTCTGGGGCCTGCGGCTATTCAAAAGCCTGCAGGGCCACAGGAAGCACAGGACTTAAATCGCAGTAAGAAGGCAAGCCGACTTTCTCTTGGGGGCAGGGTGACTTCAGGCAGGAGGTCCTAGATGGAATGCGAGGCCGAGGGGTCTCCCGGGGCAGCTCAGGCTCGGGCAAGGCGTAAGACCGCAAAGGCATGTGAGACGTGCCACAAGTCTGCTCGTGATAGTGTGGGTTTGGTGGGGAAACGAATCTGCTCCAGAAGAGAGTGCAGGCCGTTTCCCTACACTGGGCGTAGGGAGCGCGGCTGCAAAGGGCTCCGGGCCTGGATGTTGCTTGGCAGACCTAGGGGTGCCGGGGAGTACTCTGTGTTCCAGCCTGGAACAGGGTGCCCCCGCGAGCCTCCCAGGTGTCCAGAAAACTCTACTGCCGTTAAAGACGCGCAGAGCAGAGGCTACGGCCTCATGGAAACTGCCGCACGGCTCCGCTTCTGCACCTCACGTCAGGGCCTTCCCTCCAGGCCTGTGCTCAATCTGGCTGTCCCGTTAGCGACACAGCATTGCAAGATGCTGACTTTCTCCTGGAGCACAGTGACTTCAGGTACGAGGCCCGCGAAGTAGGCAAAGCAGAGTGTTTCCTCACGGCAGCTCTCACAAGGGCGACGACAAATAGTTCCTGGGAGCTTCGGGCTCACCACGGATCTGGTCCTGCGGCTGTTTGAGGGCTCTGGAAACGTAGCTCTCCTCCAGGAACGTGCAGTGTGTTGCCCATCACTCGGCACGCACGGAGGGGCCTCCGAGGGGCAGAGCAATGGGCCTCGATATTGCTCAGCCGGACCACGGCGTGGGGGTGTCTGGAGATCCTCAGTGACCCTGGAGGGAAATGGATGCACACCCGAGGGGCCTAGGAGTCCTCAAATGGGAAATTCCGTTAACATAAACCCGAACGGTGACTAAGAACACATGGAAACTGCTGCATGCCGCCCTTTCTGCCCGGCTACGTAGGCAGGGCCTAAACTGGAGGCAAGTTCTCACGCTGAGTTTCCCTTCCGTTCTAGAGCTTGTCGGGCTAACCACCACCGCGCCCACGGAAGCACCGGGTTGAGACGGAGCAAACTCCTTTTCTTCCCAGAAGCATTTCGACAGGGTTTCCAGGCCTGTCAACAGCAGGGAACGTCAGGTAGCTTCGAGGCAGCATGAATGCAGCCTTCCAAATGGGAAAGAAAGGATAGTTCCAGCAGGCTCCCGTTTCCACGCGCACACTCAGCTTGCCTCCCTGTGGTTTCTAACCAGTCCAAAGAGACACACGTTACCCTGCGTTTGCTTCCCTGAACCAACTTCTCGAAGTAGGGTGCTCCGCATCAAGTGAACTGCCTCAACCAAGCAATGCCCTGGCTACGCCTCTGGGGCCTGCGGCTATTCAAAAGCCTGCAGGGCCACAGGAAGCACAGGGCTTAAATCGCAGTAAGAAGGCAAGCCGACTTTCTCTTGGGGGCAGGGTGACTTCAGGCAGGAGGTCCTAGATGGAATGCGAGGCCGAGGGGTCTCCCGGGGCAGCTCAGGCTAGGGCAAGGCGTAAGACCGCAAAGGCATGTGAGACGTGCCACAAGTCTGCTCGTGAAAGTGTGGGTTTGGTGGGGCAACGAATCTGCTCCAGAAGAGAGTGCAGGCCGTTTCCCTACACTCGGCGTAGGGAGCGCGGCTCCAAAGGGCTCCGGGCCTGGATGTTGCTTGGCAGACCTAGGGGTGCCGGGGAGTACTCTGTGTTCCAGCCTGGAACAGGGTGCCCCCGCGAGCCTCCCAGGTGTCCAGAAAACTCTACTGCCGTTAAAGACGCGCAGAGCAGAGGCTACGGCCTCATGGAAACTGCCGCACGGCTCCGCTTCTGCACCTCACGTCAGGGCCTTCCCTCCAGGCCTGTGCTCAATCTGGCTGTCCCGTTAGCGACACAGCATTGCAAGATGCTGACTTTCTCCTCGAGCACAGTGACTTCAGGTACGAGGCCCGCGAAGTAGGCAAAGCAGAGTGTTTTCTCACGGCAGCTCTCACAAGCGCGACGACAAATAGTTCCTGGGAGCTTCGGACTCACCAGGGATCTGGTCCTGCGGCTGTTTGAGGGCTCTGGAAACGTAGCTCTCCTCCAGGAACGTGCAGTGTGTTGCCCATCACTCGGCACGCACGGAGGAGCCTCCGAGGGGCAGAGCAATGGGCCTCGATGTTGCTCAGCTGGACCACGGCGTGGGGGTGTCTGGAGATCCTCAGTGACCCTGGAGGGAAATGGATGCACACCCGAGGGGCCTAGGAGTCCTCAAATGGGAAATTCCGTTAACATAAACCCGAACGGTGAGTAAGAACTCATGGAAAGTGCTGCATGCCGCCCTTTCTGCCCGGCTACGTAGGCAGGGCCTAAACTGGAGGCAAGTTCTCACGCTGAGTTTCCCTTCCGTTCTAGAGCTTGTCGGGCTAACCACCACCGCGCCCACGGAAGCACCGGGTTGAGACGGAGCAAACTCCTTTTCTTCCCAGAAGCATTTCGACAGGGCTTCCAGGCCTGTCAACAGCAGGGAACGTCAGGTAGCTTCGAGGCAGCATGAATGCAGCCTTCCAAATGGGAAAGAAAGGATAGTTCCAGCAGGCTCCCGTTTCCACGCGCACACTCAGCTTGCCTCCCTGTGGTTTCTAACCACTGCAAAGAGACACACGTTACCCTGCGTTTGCTTCCCTGAACCAACTTCTCGAAGTAGGGTGCTCCGCATCAAGTGAACTGCCTCAACCAAGGAATGTCCTGGCTACGCCTCTGGGGCCTGCGGCTATTCAAAAGCCTGCAGGGCCACAGGAAGCACAGGGCTTAAATCGCAGTAAGAAGGCAAGCCGACTTTCTCTTGGGGGCAGGGTGACTTCAGGCAGGAGGTCCTAGATGGAATGCGAGGCCGAGGGGTTTCCCGGGGCAGCTCAGGCTAGGGCAAGGCGTAAGACCGCAAAGGCATGTGAGACGTGCCACAAGTCTGCTCGTGATAGTGTGGGTTTGGTGGGGAAACGAATCTGCTCCAGAAGAGAGTGCAGGCCGTTTCCCTACACTCGGCGTAGGGAGCGCGGCTCCAAAGGGCTCCGGGCCTGGATGTTGCTTGGCAGACCTAGGGGTGCCGGGGAGTACTCTGTGTTCCAGCCTGGAACAGGGTGCCCCCGCGAGCCTCCCAGGTGTCCAGAAAACTCTACTGCCATTAAAGACGCGCAGAGCAGAGGCTACGGCCTCATGGAAACTGCCGCACGGCTCCGCTTCTGCACCTCACGTCAGGGCCTTCCCTCCAGGCCTGTGCTCAATCTGGCTGTCCCGTTAGCGACACAGCATTGCAAGATGCTGACTTTCTCCTCGAGCACAGTGACTTCAGGTACGAGGCCCGCGAAGTAGGCAAAGCAGAGTGTTTCCTCACGGCAGCTCTCACAAGGGCGACGACAAATAGTTCCTGGGAGCTTCGGGCTCACCACGGATCTGGTCCTGCGGCTGTTTGAGGGCTCTGGAAACGTAGCTCTCCTCCAGGAACGTGCAGTGTGTTGCCCATCACTCGGCACGCACGGAGGGGCCTCCGAGGGGCAGAGCAATGAGCCTCGATATTGCTCAGCCGGACCACGGCGTGGGGGTGTCTGGAGATCCTCAGTGACCCTGGAGGGAAATGGATGCACACCCGAGGGGCCTAGGAGTCCTCAAATGGGAAATTCCGTTAACATAAACCCGAACGGTGACTAAGAACTCATGGAAAGTGCTGCATGCCGCCCTTTCTGCCCGGCTACGTAGGCAGGGCCTAAACTGGAGGCAAGTTCTCACGCTGAGTTTCCCTTCCGTTCTAGAGCTTGTCGGGCTAACCACCACCGCGCCCACGGAAGCACCGGGTTGAGACGGAGCAAACTCATTTTCTTCCCAGAAGCATTTCGACAGGGCTTCCAGGCCTGTCAACAGCAGGGAACGTCAGGTAGCTTCGAGGCAGCATGAATGCAGCCTTCCAAATGGGAAAGAAAGGATAGTTCCAGCAGGCTCCCGTTTCCACGCGCACACTCAGCTTGCCTCCCTGTGGTTTCTAACCAGTCCAAAGAGACACACGTTACCCTGCGTTTGCTTCCCTGAACCAACTTCTCGAAGTAGGGTGCTCCGCATCAAGTGAACTGCCTCAACCAAGGAATGTCCTGGCTACGCCTCTGGGGCCTGTGGCTATTCAAAAGCCTGCAGGGCCACAGGAAGCACAGGACTTAAATCGCAGTAAGAAGGCAAGCCGACTTTCTCTTGGGGGCAGGGTGACTTCAGGCAGGAGGTCCTAGATGGAATGCGAGGCCGAGGGGTCTCCCGGGGCAGCTCAGGCTCGGGCAAGGCATAAGACCGCAAAGGCATGTGAGACGTGCCAGAAGTCTGCTCGTGAAAGTGTGGGTTTGGTGGGGCAACGAATCTGCTCCAGAAGAGAGTGCAGGCCGTTTCCCTACACTCGGCGTAGGGAGCGCGGCTCCAAAGGGCTCCGGGCCTGGATGTTGCTTGGCAGACCTAGGGGTGCCGGGGAGTACTCTGTGTTCCAGCCTGGAACAGGGTGCCCCCGCGAGCCTCCCAGGTGTCCAGAAAACTCTACTGCCGTTAAAGACGCGCAGAGCAGAGGCTACGGCCTCATGGAAACTGCCGCACGGCTCCGCTTCTGCACCTCACGTCAGGGCCTTCCCTCCAGGCCTGTGCTCAATCTGGCTGTCCCGTTAGCGACACAGCATTGCAAGATGCTGACTTTCTCCTCGAGCACAGTGACTTCAGGTACGAGGCCCGCGAAGTAGGCAAAGCAGAGTGTTTTCTCACGGCAGCTCTCACAAGCGCGACGACAAATAGTTCCTGGGAGCTTCGGACTCACCAGGGATCTGGTCCTGCGGCTGTTTGAGGGCTCTGGAAACGTAGCTCTCCTCCAGGAACGTGCAGTGTGTTGCCCATCACTCGGCACGCACGGAGGAGCCTCCGAGGGGCAGAGCAATGGGCCTCGATGTTGCTCAGCCGGACCACGGCGTGGGGGTGTCTGGAGATCCTCAGTGACCCTGGAGGGAAATGGATGCACACCCGAGGGGCCTAGGAGTCCTCAAATGGGAAATTCCGTTAACATAAACCCGAACGGTGACTAAGAACACATGGAAACTGCTGCATGCCGCCCTTTCTGCCCGGCTACGTAGGCAGGGCCTAAACTGGAGGCAAGTTCTCACGCTGAGTTTCCCTTCCGTTCTAGAGCTTGTGGGGCTAACCACCACCGCGCCCACGGAAGCACCGGGTTGAGACGGAGCAAACTCCTTTTCTTCCCAGAAGCATTTCGACAGGGCTTCCAGGCCTGTCAACAGCAGGGAACGTCAGGTAGCTTCGAGGCAGCATGAATGCAGCCTTCCAAATAGGAAAGAAAGGATAGTTCCAGCAGGCTCCCGTTTCCACGCGCACACTCAGCTTGCCTCCCTGTGGTTTCTAACCAGTCCAAAGAGACACACGTTACCCTGCGTTTGCTTCCCTGAACCAACTTCTCGAAGTAGGGTGCTCCGCATCAAGTGAACTGCCTCAACCAAGGAATGTCCTGGCTACGCCTCTGGGGCCTGCGGCTATTCAAAAGCCTGCAGGGCCACAGGAAGCACAGGGCTTAAATCGCAGTAAGAAGGCAAGCCGACTTTCTCTTGGGGGCAGGGTGACTTCAGGCAGGAGGTCCTAGATGGAATGCGAGGCCGAGGGGTTTCCCGGGGCAGCTCAGGCTAGGGCAAGGCGTAAGACCGCAAAGGCATGTGAGACGTGCCACAAGTCTGCTCGTGATAGTGTGGGTTTGGTGGGGAAACGAATCTGCTCCAGAAGAGAGTGCAGGCCGTTTCCCTACACTCGGCGTAGGGAGCGCGGCTCCAAAGGGCTCCGGGCCTGGATGTTGCTTGGCAGACCTAGGGGTGCCGGGCAGTACTCTGTGTTCCAGCCTGGAACAGGGTGCCCCCGCGAGCCTCCCAGGTGTCCAGAAAACTCTACTGCCGTTAAAGACGCGCAGAGCAGAGGCTACGGCCTCATGGAAACTGCCGCACGGCTCCGCTTCTGCACCTCACGTCAGGGCCTTCCCTCCAGGCCTGTGCTCAATCTGGCTGTCCCGTTAGCGATACAGCATTGCAAGATGCTGACTTTCTCCTCGAGCACAGTGACTTCAGGTACGAGGCCCGCGAAGTAGGCAAAGCAGAGTGTTTCCTCACGGCAACTCTCAGAAGGGCGACGACAAATAGTTCCTGGGAGCTTCGGGGTCACCAGGGATCTGGTCCTGCGGCTGTTTGAGGGCTCTGGAAACGTAGCTCTCCTCCAGGAACGTGCAGTGTGTTGCCCATCACTCGGCACGCACGGAGGGGCCTCCGAGGGTCAGAGCAATGGGCCTCGATGTTGCTCAGCCGGACCACGGCGTGGGGGTGTCTGGAGATCCTCAGTGACCCTGGAGGGAAATGGATGCACACCCGAGGGGCCTAGGAGTCCTCAAATGGGAAATTCCGTTAACATAAACCCGAACGGTGACTAAGAATACATGGAAACTGCTGCATGCCGCCCTTTCTGCCCAGCTTCTTAGGCCGGGCCTAAACTGGAGGCAAGTTCTCACGCTGAGTTTCCCTTCCGTTCTAGAGCTTGTCGGGCTAACCACCACCGCGGCCACGGAAGCATCGAGTTGAGACGGAGCAAACTCCTTTTCTTCCCAGAAGCATTTCGACAGGGCTTCCAGGCCTGTCAACAGCAGGGAACGTCAGGTAGCTTCGAGGCAGCATGAATGCAGCCTTCCAAATGGGAAAGAAAGGATAGTTCCAGCAGGCTCCCGTTTCCACGCGCACACTCAGCTTGCCTCCCTGTGGTTTCTAACCAGTCCAAAGAGACACACGTTACCCTGCGTTTGCTTCCCTGAACCAACTTCTCGAAGTAGGGTGCTCCGCATCAAGTGAACTGCCTCAACCAAGGAATGTCCTGGCTACGCCTCTGGGGCCTGTGGCTATTCAAAAGCCTGCAGGGCCACAGGAAGCACAGGACTTAAATCGCAGTAAGAAGGCAAGCCGACTTTCTCTTGGGGGCAGGGTGACTTCAGGCAGGAGGTCCTAGATGGAATGCGAGGCCGAGGGGTCTCCCGGGGCAGCTCAGGCTCGGGCAAGGCATAAGACCGCAAAGGCATGTGAGACGTGCCAGAAGTCTGCTCGTGAAAGTGTGGGTTTGGTGGGGCAACGAATCTGCTCCAGAAGAGAGTGCAAGCCGTTTCCCTACACTCGGCGTAGGGAGCGCGGCTCCAAAGGGCTCCGGGCCTGGATGTTGCTTGGCAGACCTAGGGGTGCCGGGGAGTACTCTGTGTTCCAGCCTGGAACAGGGTGCCCCCGCGAGCCTCCCAGGTGTCCAGAAAACTCTACTGCCGTTAAAGACGCGCAGAGCAGAGGCTACGGCCTCATGGAAACTGCCGCACGGCTCCGCTTCTGCACCTCACGTCAGGGCCTTCCCTCCAGGCCTGTGCTCAATCTGGCTGTCCCGTTAGCGACACAGCATTGCAAGATGCTGACTTTCTCCTCGAGCACAGTGACTTCAGGTACGAGGCCCGCGAAGTAGGCAAAGCAGAGTGTTTTCTCACGGCAGCTCTCACAAGCGCGACGACAAATAGTTCCTGGGAGCTTCGGACTCACCAGGGATCTGGTCCTGCGGCTGTTTGAGGGCTCTGGAAACGTAGCTCTCCTCCAGGAACGTGCAGTGTGTTGCCCATCACTCGGCACGCACGGAGGAGCCTCCGAGGGGCAGAGCAATGGGCCTCGATGTTGCTCAGCCGGACCACGGCGTGGGGGTGTCTGGAGATCCTCAGTGACCCTGGAGGGAAATGGATGCACACCCGAGGGGCCTAGGAGTCCTCAAATGGGAAATTCCGTTAACATAAACCCGAACGGTGACTAAGAACACATGGAAACTGCTGCATGCCGCCCTTTCTGCCCGGCTACGTAGGCAGGGCCTAAACTGGAGGCAAGTTCTCACGCTGAGTTTCCCTTCCGTTCTAGAGCTTGTCGGGCTAACCACCACCGCGCCCACGGAAGCACCGGGTTGAGACGGAGCAAACTCCTTTTCTTCCCAGAAGCATTTCGACAGGGCTTCCAGGCCTGTCAACAGCAGGGAACGTCAGGTAGCTTCGAGGCAGCATGAATGCAGCCTTCCAAATAGGAAAGAAAGGATAGTTCCAGCAGGCTCCCGTTTCCACGCGCACACTCAGCTTGCCTCCCTGTGGTTTCTAACCAGTCCAAAGAGACACACGTTACCCTGCGTTTGCTTCCCTGAACCAACTTCTCGAAGTAGGGTGCTCCGCATCAAGTGAACTGCCTCAACCAAGGAATGTCCTGGCTACGCCTCTGGGGCCTGCGGCTATTCAAAAGCCTGCAGGGCCACAGGAAGCACAGGGCTTAAATCGCAGTAAGAAGGCAAGCCGACTTTCTCTTGGGGGCAGGGTGACTTCAGGCAGGAGGTCCTAGATGGAATGCGAGGCCGAGGGGTTTCCCGGGGCAGCTCAGGCTAGGGCAAGGCGTAAGACCGCAAAGGCATGTGAGACGTGCCACAAGTCTGCTCGTGATAGTGTGGGTTTGGTGGGGAAACGAATCTGCTCCAGAAGAGAGTGCAGGCCGTTTCCCTACACTCGGCGTAGGGAGCGCGGCTCCAAAGGGCTCCGGGCCTGGATGTTGCTTGGCAGACCTAGGGGTGCCGGGCAGTACTCTGTGTTCCAGCCTGGAACAGGGTGCCCCCGCGAGCCTCCCAGGTGTCCAGAAAACTCTACTGCCGTTAAAGACGCGCAGAGCAGAGGCTACGGCCTCATGGAAACTGCCGCACGGCTCCGCTTCTGCACCTCACGTCAGGGCCTTCCCTCCAGGCCTGTGCTCAATCTGGCTGTCCCGTTAGCGATACAGCATTGCAAGATGCTGACTTTCTCCTCGAGCACAGTGACTTCAGGTACGAGGCCCGCGAAGTAGGCAAAGCAGAGTGTTTCCTCACGGCAACTCTCAGAAGGGCGACGACAAATAGTTCCTGGGAGCTTCGGGGTCACCAGGGATCTGGTCCTGCGGCTGTTTGAGGGCTCTGGAAACGTAGCTCTCCTCCAGGAACGTGCAGTGTGTTGCCCATCACTCGGCACGCACGGAGGGGCCTCCGAGGGTCAGAGCAATGGGCCTCGATGTTGCTCAGCCGGACCACGGCGTGGGGGTGTCTGGAGATCCTCAGTGACCCTGGAGGGAAATGGATGCACACCCGAGGGGCCTAGGAGTCCTCAAATGGGAAATTCCGTTAACATAAACCCGAACGGTGACTAAGAATACATGGAAACTGCTGCATGCCGCCCTTTCTGCCCAGCTTCTTAGGCCGGGCCTAAACTGGAGGCAAGTTCTCACGCTGAGTTTCCCTTCCGTTCTAGAGCTTGTCGGGCTAACCACCACCGCGGCCACGGAAGCATCGAGTTGAGACGGAGCAAACTCCTTTTCTTCCCAGAAGCATTTCGACAGGGCTTCCAGGCCTGTCAACAGCAGGGAACGTCAGGTAGCTTCGAGGCAGCATGAATGCAGCCTTCCAAATGGGAAAGAAAGGATAGTTCCAGCAGGCTCCCGTTTCCACGCGCACACTCAGCTTGCCTCCCTGTGGTTTCTAACCAGTCCAAAGAGACACACGTTACCCTGCGTTTGCTTCCCTGAACCAACTTCTCGAAGTAGGGTGCTCCGCATCAAGTGAACTGCCTCAACCAAGGAATGTCCTGGCTACGCCTCTGGGGCCTGTGGCTATTCAAAAGCCTGCAGGGCCACAGGAAGCACAGGACTTAAATCGCAGTAAGAAGGCAAGCCGACTTTCTCTTGGGGGCAGGGTGACTTCAGGCAGGAGGTCCTAGATGGAATGCGAGGCCGAGGGGTCTCCCGGGGCAGCTCAGGCTCGGGCAAGGCGTAAGACCGCAAAGGCATGTGAGACGTGCCAGAAGTCTGCTCGTGAAAGTGTGGGTTTGGTGGGGCAACGAATCTGCTCCAGAAGAGAGTGCAGGCCGTTTCCCTACACTGGGCGTAGGGAGCGCGGCTCCAAAGGGCTCCGGGCCTGGATGTTGCTTGGCAGACCTAGGGGTGCCGGCGAGTACTCTGTGTTCCAGCCTGGAACAGGGTGCCCCCGCGAGCCTCCCAGGTGTCCAGAAAACTCTACTGCCGTTAAAGACGCGCAGAGCAGAGGCTACGGCCTCATGGAAACTGCCGCACGGCTCCGCTTCTGCACCTCACGTCAGGGCCTTCCCTCCAGGCCTGTGCTCAATCTGGCTGTCCCGTTAGCGACACAGCATTGCAAGATGCTGACTTTCTCCTCGAGCACAGTGACTTCAGGTACGAGGCCCGCGAAGTAGGCAAAGCAGAGTGTTTTCTCACGGCAGCTCTCACAAGGGCGACGACAAATAGTTCCTGGGAGCTTCGGACTCACCAGGGATCTGGTCCTGCGGCTGTTTGAGGGCTCTGGAAACGTAGCTCTCCTCCAGGAACGTGCAGTGTGTTGCCCATCACTCGGCACGCACGGAGGAGCCTCCGAGGGGCAGAGCAATGGGCCTCGATGTTGCTCAGCCGGACCACGGCGTGGGGTTGTCTGGAGATCCTCAGTGACCCTGGAGGGAAATGGATGCACACCCGAGGGGCCTAGGAGTCCTCAAATGGGAAATTCCGTTAACATAAACCCGAACGGTGACTAAGAACACATGGAAACTGCTGCATGCCGCCCTTTCTGCCCGGCTACGTAGGCAGGGCCTAAACTGGAGGCAAGTTCTCACGCTGAGTTTCCTTTCCGTTCTAGAGCTTGTCGGGCTAACCACCACCGCGGCCACGGAAGCACCGGGTTGAGACGGAGCAAACTCCTTTTCTTCCCAGAAGCATTTCGACAGGGCTTCCAGGCCTGTCAACAGCAGGGAACGTCAGGTAGCTTCGAGGCAGCATGAATGCAGCCTTCCAAATGGGAAAGAAAGGATAGTTCCAGCAGGCTCCCGTTTCCACGCGCACACTCAGCTTGCCTCCCTGTGGTTTCTAACCAGTCCAAAGAGACACACGTTACCCTGCGTTTGCTTCCCTGAACCAACTTCTCGAAGTAGGGTGCTCCGCATCAAGTGAACTGCCTCAACCAAGGAATGTCCTGGCTACGCCTCTGGGGCCTGTGGCTATTCAAAAGCCTGCAGGGCCACAGGAAGCACAGGACTTAAATCGCAGTAAGAAGGCAAGCCGACTTTCTCTTGGGGGCAGGGTGACTTCAGGCAGGAGGTCCTAGATGGAATGCGAGGCCGAGGGGTCTCCCGGGGCAGCTCAGGCTAGGGCAAGGCGTAAGACCGCAAAGGCATGTGAGACGTGCCACAAGTCTGCTCGTGAAAGTGTGGGTTTGGTGGGGCAACGAATCTGCTCCAGAAGAGAGTGCAGGCCGTTTCCCTACACTCGGCGTAGGGAGCGCGGCTCCAAAGGGCTCCGGGCCTGGATGTTGCTTGGCAGACCTAGGGGTGCCGGGGAGTACTCTGTGTTCCAGCCTGGAACAGGGTGCCCCCGCGAGCCTCCCAGGTGTCCAGAAAACTCTACTGCCGTTAAAGACGCGCAGAGCAGAGGCTACGGCCTCATGGAAACTGCCGCACGGCTCCGCTTCTGCACCTCACGTCAGGGCCTTCCCTCCAGGCCTGTGCTCAATCTGGCTGTCCCGTTAGCGACACAGCATTGCAAGATGCTGACTTTCTCCTGGAGCACAGTGACTTCAGGTACGAGGCCCGCGAAGTAGGCAAAGCAGAGTGTTTCCTCACGGCAGCTCTCACAAGGGCGACGACAAATAGTTCCTGGGAGCTCCGGACTCACCAGGGATCTGGTCCTGCGGCTGTTTGAGGGCTCTGGAAACATAGCTCTCCTCCAGGAACGTGCAGTGTGTTGCCCATCACTCGGCACGCACGGAGGGGCCTCCGAGGGGCAGAGCAATGGGCCTCGATATTGCTCAGCCGGACCACGGCGTGGGGGTGTCTGGAGATCCTCAGTGACCCTGGAGGGAAATGGATGCACACCCGAGGGGCCTAGGAGTCCTCAAATGGGAAATTCCGTTAACATAAACCCGAACGGTGACTAAGAACACATGGAAACTGCTGCATGCCGCCCTTTCTGCCCGGCTACGTAGGCAGGGCCTAAACTGGAGGCAAGTTCTCACGCTGAGTTTCCCTTCCGTTCTAGAGCTTGTCGGGCTAACCACCACCGCGCCCACGGAAGCACCGGGTTGAGACGGAGCAAACTCATTTTCTTCCCAGAAGCATTTCGACAGGGTTTCCAGGCCTGTCAACAGCAGGGAACGTCAGGTAGCTTCGAGGCAGCATGAATGCAGCCTTCCAAATGGGAAAGAAAGGATAGTTCCAGCAGGCTCCCGTTTCCACGCGCACACTCAGCTTGCCTCCCTGTGGTTTCTAACCAGTCCAAAGAGACACACGTTACCCTGCGTTTGCTTCCCTGAACCAACTTCTCGAAGTAGGGTGCTCCGCATCAAGTGAACTGCCTCAACCAAGCAATGCCCTGGCTACGCCTCTGGGGCCTGCGGCTATTCAAAAGCCTGCAGGGCCACAGGAAGCACAGGGCTTAAATCGCAGTAAGAAGGCAAGCCGACTTTCTCTTGGGGGCAGGGTGACTTCAGGCAGGAGGTCCTAGATGGAATGCGAGGCCGAGGGGTCTCCCGGGGCAGCTCAGGCTAGGGCAAGGCGTAAGACCGCAAAGGCATGTGAGACGTGCCACAAGTCTGCTCGTGAAAGTGTGGGTTTGGTGGGGCAACGAATCTGCTCCAGAAGAGAGTGCAGGCCGTTTCCCTACACTCGGCGTAGGGAGCGCGGCTCCAAAGGGCTCCGGGCCTGGATGTTGCTTGGCAGACCTAGGGGTGCCGGGGAGTACTCTGTGTTCCAGCCTGGAACAGGGTGCCCCCGCGAGCCTCCCAGGTGTCCAGAAAACTCTACTGCCGTTAAAGACGCGCAGAGCAGAGGCTACGGCCTCATGGAAACTGCCGCACGGCTCCGCTTCTGCACCTCACGTCAGGGCCTTCCCTCCAGGCCTGTGCTCAATCTGGCTGTCCCGTTAGCGACACAGCATTGCAAGATGCTGACTTTCTCCTGGAGCACAGTGACTTCAGGTACGAGGCCCGCGAAGTAGGCAAAGCAGAGTGTTTTCTCACGGCAGCTCTCACAAGCGCAACGACAAATAGTTCCTGGGAGCTTCGGGGTCACCAGGGATCTGGTCCTGCGGCTGTTTGAGGGCTCTGGAAACGTAGCTCTCCTCCAGGAACGTGCAGTGTGTTGCCCATCACTCGGCACGCACGGAGGGGCCTCCGAGGGGCAGAGCAATGGGCCTCGATGTTGCTCAGCCGGACCACGGCGTGGGGGTGTCTGGAGATCCTCAGTGACCCTGGAGGGAAATGGATGCACACCCGAGGGGCCTAGGAGTCCTCAAATGGGAAATTCCGTTAACATAAACCCGAACGGTGACTAAGAATACATGGAAACTGCTGCATGCCGCCCTTTCTGCCCAGCTTCTTAGGCCGGGCCTAAACTGGAGGCAAGTTCTCACGCTGAGTTTCCCTTCCGTTCTAGAGCTTGTCGGGCTAACCACCACCGCGGCCACGGAAGCATCGAGTTGAGACGGAGCAAACTCCTTTTCTTCCCAGAAGCATTTCGACAGGGCTTCCAGGCCTGTCAACAGCAGGGAACGTCAGGTAGCTTCGAGGCAGCATGAATGCAGCCTTCCAAATGGGAAAGAAAGGATAGTTCCAGCAGGCTCCCGTTTCCACGCGCACACTCAGCTTGCCTCCCTGTGGTTTCTAACCAGTCCAAAGAGACACACGTTACCCTGCGTTTGCTTCCCTGAACCAACTTCTCGAAGTAGGGTGCTCCGCATCAAGTGAACTGCCTCAACCAAGGAATGTCCTGGCTACGCCTCTGGGGCCTGTGGCTATTCAAAAGCCTGCAGGGCCACAGGAAGCACAGGACTTAAATCGCAGTAAGAAGGCAAGCCGACTTTCTCTTGGGGGCAGGGTGACTTCAGGCAGGAGGTCCTAGATGGAATGCGAGGCCGAGGGGTCTCCCGGGGCAGCTCAGGCTCGGGCAAGGCGTAAGACCGCAAAGGCATGTGAGACGTGCCACAAGTCTGCTCGTGAAAGTGTGGGTTTGGTGGGGCAACGAATCTGCTCCAGAAGAGAGTGCAGGCCGTTTCCCTACACTGGGCGTAGGGAGCGCGGCTCCAAAGGGCTCCGGGCCTGGATGTTGCTTGGCAGACCTAGGGGTGCCGGGGAGTACTCTGTGTTCCAGCCTGGAACAGGGTGCCCCCGCGAGCCTCCCAGGTGTCCAGAAAACTCTACTGCCGTTAAAGACGCGCAGAGCAGAGGCTACGGCCTCATGGAAACTGCCGCACGGCTCCGCTTCTGCACCTCACGTCAGGGCCTTCCCTCCAGGCCTGTGCTCAATCTGGCTGTCCCGTTAGCGACACAGCATTGCAAGATGCTGACTTTCTCCTCGAGCACAGTGACTTCAGGTACGAGGCCCGCGAAGTAGGCAAAGCAGAGTGTTTTCTCACGGCAGCTCTCACAAGGGCGACGACAAATAGTTCCTGGGAGCTTCGGACTCACCAGGGATCTGGTCCTGCGGCTGTTTGAGGGCTCTGGAAACGTAGCTCTCCTCCAGGAACGTGCAGTGTGTTGCCCATCACTCGGCACGCACGGAGGAGCCTCCGAGGGGCAGAGCAATGGGCCTCGATGTTGCTCAGCCGGACCACGGCGTGGGGGTGTCTGGAGATCCTCAGTGACCCTGGAGGGAAATGGATGCACACCCGAGGGGCCTAGGAGTCCTCAAATGGGAAATTCCGTTAACATAAACCCGAACGGTGACTAAGAACACATGGAAACTGCTGCATGCCGCCCTTTCTGCCCGGCTACGTAGGCAGGGCCTAAACTGGAGGCAAGTTCTCACGCTGAGTTTCCCTTCCGTTCTAGAGCTTGTCGGGCTAACCACCACCGCGCCCACGGAAGCACCGGGTTGAGACGGAGCAAACTCCTTTTCTTCCCAGAAGCATTTCGACAGGGCTTCCAGGCCTGTCAACAGCAGGGAACGTCAGGTAGCTTCGAGGCAGCATGAATGCAGCCTTCCAAATAGGAAAGAAAGGATAGTTCCAGCAGGCTCCCGTTTCCACGCGCACACTCAGCTTGCCTCCCTGTGGTTTCTAACCAGTCCAAAGAGACACACGTTACCCTGCGTTTGCTTCCCTGAACCAACTTCTCGAAGTAGGGTGCTCCGCATCAAGTGAACTGCCTCAACCAAGGAATGTCCTGGCTACGCCTCTGGGGCCTGCGGCTATTCAAAAGCCTGCAGGGCCACAGGAAGCACAGGGCTTAAATCGCAGTAAGAAGGCAAGCCGACTTTCTCTTGGGGGCAGGGTGACTTCAGGCAGGAGGTCCTAGATGGAATGCGAGGCCGAGGGGTCTCCCGGGGCAGCTCAGGCTCGGGCAAGGCATAAGACCGCAAAGGCATGTGAGACGTGCCAGAAGTCTGCTCGTGAAAGTGTGGGTTTGGTGGGGCAACGAATCTGCTCCAGAAGAGAGTGCAGGCCGTTTCCCTACACTCGGCGTAGGGAGCGCGGCTCCAAAGGGCTCCGGGCCTGGATGTTGCTTGGCAGACCTAGGGGTGCCGGGGAGTACTCTGTGTTCCAGCCTGGAACAGGGTGCCCCCGCGAGCCTCCCAGGTGTCCAGAAAACTCTACTGCCGTTAAAGACGCGCAGAGCAGAGGCTACGGCCTCATGGAAACTGCCGCACGGCTCCGCTTCTGCACCTCACGTCAGGGCCTTCCCTCCAGGCCTGTGCTCAATCTGGCTGTCCCGTTAGCGACACAGCATTGCAAGATGCTGACTTTCTCCTCGAGCACAGTGACTTCAGGTACGAGGCCCGCGAAGTAGGCAAAGCAGAGTGTTTTCTCACGGCAGCTCTCACAAGCGCGACGACAAATAGTTCCTGGGAGCTTCGGACTCACCAGGGATCTGGTCCTGCGGCTGTTTGAGGGCTCTGGAAACGTAGCTCTCCTCCAGGAACGTGCAGTGTGTTGCCCATCACTCGGCACGCACGGAGGAGCCTCCGAGGGGCAGAGCAATGGGCCTCGATGTTGCTCAGCCGGACCACGGCGTGGGGGTGTCTGGAGATCCTCAGTGACCCTGGAGGGAAATGGATGCACACCCGAGGGGCCTAGGAGTCCTCAAATGGGAAATTCCGTTAACATAAACCCGAACGGTGACTAAGAACACATGGAAACTGCTGCATGCCGCCCTTTCTGCCCGGCTACGTAGGCAGGGCCTAAACTGGAGGCAAGTTCTCACGCTGAGTTTCCCTTCCGTTCTAGAGCTTGTGGGGCTAACCACCACCGCGCCCACGGAAGCACCGGGTTGAGACGGAGCAAACTCCTTTTCTTCCCAGAAGCATTTCGACAGGGCTTCCAGGCCTGTCAACAGCAGGGAACGTCAGGTAGCTTCGAGGCAGCATGAATGCAGCCTTCCAAATAGGAAAGAAAGGATAGTTCCAGCAGGCTCCCGTTTCCACGCGCACACTCAGCTTGCCTCCCTGTGGTTTCTAACCAGTCCAAAGAGACACACGTTACCCTGCGTTTGCTTCCCTGAACCAACTTCTCGAAGTAGGGTGCTCCGCATCAAGTGAACTGCCTCAACCAAGGAATGTCCTGGCTACGCCTCTGGGGCCTGCGGCTATTCAAAAGCCTGCAGGGCCACAGGAAGCACAGGGCTTAAATCGCAGTAAGAAGGCAAGCCGACTTTCTCTTGGGGGCAGGGTGACTTCAGGCAGGAGGTCCTAGATGGAATGCGAGGCCGAGGGGTTTCCCGGGGCAGCTCAGGCTAGGGCAAGGCGTAAGACCGCAAAGGCATGTGAGACGTGCCACAAGTCTGCTCGTGATAGTGTGGGTTTGGTGGGGAAACGAATCTGCTCCAGAAGAGAGTGCAGGCCGTTTCCCTACACTCGGCGTAGGGAGCGCGGCTCCAAAGGGCTCCGGGCCTGGATGTTGCTTGGCAGACCTAGGGGTGCCGGGCAGTACTCTGTGTTCCAGCCTGGAACAGGGTGCCCCCGCGAGCCTCCCAGGTGTCCAGAAAACTCTACTGCCGTTAAAGACGCGCAGAGCAGAGGCTACGGCCTCATGGAAACTGCCGCACGGCTCCGCTTCTGCACCTCACGTCAGGGCCTTCCCTCCAGGCCTGTGCTCAATCTGGCTGTCCCGTTAGCGATACAGCATTGCAAGATGCTGACTTTCTCCTCGAGCACAGTGACTTCAGGTACGAGGCCCGCGAAGTAGGCAAAGCAGAGTGTTTCCTCACGGCAACTCTCAGAAGGGCGACGACAAATAGTTCCTGGGAGCTTCGGGGTCACCAGGGATCTGGTCCTGCGGCTGTTTGAGGGCTCTGGAAACGTAGCTCTCCTCCAGGAACGTGCAGTGTGTTGCCCATCACTCGGCACGCACGGAGGGGCCTCCGAGGGTCAGAGCAATGGGCCTCGATGTTGCTCAGCCGGACCACGGCGTGGGGGTGTCTGGAGATCCTCAGTGACCCTGGAGGGAAATGGATGCACACCCGAGGGGCCTAGGAGTCCTCAAATGGGAAATTCCGTTAACATAAACCCGAACGGTGACTAAGAATACATGGAAACTGCTGCATGCCGCCCTTTCTGCCCAGCTTCTTAGGCCGGGCCTAAACTGGAGGCAAGTTCTCACGCTGAGTTTCCCTTCCGTTCTAGAGCTTGTCGGGCTAACCACCACCGCGGCCTCGGAAGCATCGAGTTGAGACGGAGCAAACTCCTTTTCTTCCCAGAAGCATTTCGACAGGGCTTCCAGGCCTGTCAACAGCAGGGAACGTCAGGTAGCTTCGAGGCAGCATGAATGCAGCCTTCCAAATGGGAAAGAAAGGATAGTTCCAGCAGGCTCCCGTTTCCACGCGCACACTCAGCTTGCCTCCCTGTGGTTTCTAACCAGTCCAAAGAGACACACGTTACCCTGCGTTTGCTTCCCTGAACCAACTTCTCGAAGTAGGGTGCTCCGCATCAAGTGAACTGCCTCAACCAAGGAATGTCCTGGCTACGCCTCTGGGGCCTGTGGCTATTCAAAAGCCTGCAGGGCCACAGGAAGCACAGGACTTAAATCGCAGTAAGAAGGCAAGCCGACTTTCTCTTGGGGGCAGGGTGACTTCAGGCAGGAGGTCCTAGATGGAATGCGAGGCCGAGGGGTCTCCCGGGGCAGCTCAGGCTCGGGCAAGGCATAAGACCGCAAAGGCATGTGAGACGTGCCAGAAGTCTGCTCGTGAAAGTGTGGGTTTGGTGGGGCAACGAATCTGCTCCAGAAGAGAGTGCAAGCCGTTTCCCTACACTCGGCGTAGGGAGCGCGGCTCCAAAGGGCTCCGGGCCTGGATGTTGCTTGGCAGACCTAGGGGTGCCGGGGAGTACTCTGTGTTCCAGCCTGGAACAGGGTGCCCCCGCGAGCCTCCCAGGTGTCCAGAAAACTCTACTGCCGTTAAAGACGCGCAGAGCAGAGGCTACGGCCTCATGGAAACTGCCGCACGGCTCCGCTTCTGCACCTCACGTCAGGGCCTTCCCTCCAGGCCTGTGCTCAATCTGGCTGTCCCGTTAGCGACACAGCATTGCAAGATGCTGACTTTCTCCTCGAGCACAGTGACTTCAGGTACGAGGCCCGCGAAGTAGGCAAAGCAGAGTGTTTTCTCACGGCAGCTCTCACAAGCGCGACGACAAATAGTTCCTGGGAGCTTCGGACTCACCAGGGATCTGGTCCTGCGGCTGTTTGAGGGCTCTGGAAACGTAGCTCTCCTCCAGGAACGTGCAGTGTGTTGCCCATCACTCGGCACGCACGGAGGAGCCTCCGAGGGGCAGAGCAATGGGCCTCGATGTTGCTCAGCCGGACCACGGCGTGGGGGTGTCTGGAGATCCTCAGTGACCCTGGAGGGAAATGGATGCACACCCGAGGGGCCTAGGAGTCCTCAAATGGGAAATTCCGTTAACATAAACCCGAACGGTGACTAAGAACACATGGAAACTGCTGCATGCCGCCCTTTCTGCCCGGCTACGTAGGCAGGGCCTAAACTGGAGGCAAGTTCTCACGCTGAGTTTCCCTTCCGTTCTAGAGCTTGTCGGGCTAACCACCACCGCGCCCACGGAAGCACCGGGTTGAGACGGAGCAAACTCCTTTTCTTCCCAGAAGCATTTCGACAGGGCTTCCAGGCCTGTCAACAGCAGGGAACGTCAGGTAGCTTCGAGGCAGCATGAATGCAGCCTTCCAAATAGGAAAGAAAGGATAGTTCCAGCAGGCTCCCGTTTCCACGCGCACACTCAGCTTGCCTCCCTGTGGTTTCTAACCAGTCCAAAGAGACACACGTTACCCTGCGTTTGCTTCCCTGAACCAACTTCTCGAAGTAGGGTGCTCCGCATCAAGTGAACTGCCTCAACCAAGGAATGTCCTGGCTACGCCTCTGGGGCCTGCGGCTATTCAAAAGCCTGCAGGGCCACAGGAAGCACAGGGCTTAAATCGCAGTAAGAAGGCAAGCCGACTTTCTCTTGGGGGCAGGGTGACTTCAGGCAGGAGGTCCTAGATGGAATGCGAGGCCGAGGGGTTTCCCGGGGCAGCTCAGGCTAGGGCAAGGCGTAAGACCGCAAAGGCATGTGAGACGTGCCACAAGTCTGCTCGTGATAGTGTGGGTTTGGTGGGGAAACGAATCTGCTCCAGAAGAGAGTGCAGGCCGTTTCCCTACACTCGGCGTAGGGAGCGCGGCTCCAAAGGGCTCCGGGCCTGGATGTTGCTTGGCAGACCTAGGGGTGCCGGGCAGTACTCTGTGTTCCAGCCTGGAACAGGGTGCCCCCGCGAGCCTCCCAGGTGTCCAGAAAACTCTACTGCCGTTAAAGACGCGCAGAGCAGAGGCTACGGCCTCATGGAAACTGCCGCACGGCTCCGCTTCTGCACCTCACGTCAGGGCCTTCCCTCCAGGCCTGTGCTCAATCTGGCTGTCCCGTTAGCGATACAGCATTGCAAGATGCTGACTTTCTCCTCGAGCACAGTGACTTCAGGTACGAGGCCCGCGAAGTAGGCAAAGCAGAGTGTTTCCTCACGGCAACTCTCAGAAGGGCGACGACAAATAGTTCCTGGGAGCTTCGGGGTCACCAGGGATCTGGTCCTGCGGCTGTTTGAGGGCTCTGGAAACGTAGCTCTCCTCCAGGAACGTGCAGTGTGTTGCCCATCACTCGGCACGCACGGAGGGGCCTCCGAGGGTCAGAGCAATGGGCCTCGATGTTGCTCAGCCGGACCACGGCGTGGGGGTGTCTGGAGATCCTCAGTGACCCTGGAGGGAAATGGATGCACACCCGAGGGGCCTAGGAGTCCTCAAATGGGAAATTCCGTTAACATAAACCCGAACGGTGACTAAGAATACATGGAAACTGCTGCATGCCGCCCTTTCTGCCCAGCTTCTTAGGCCGGGCCTAAACTGGAGGCAAGTTCTCACGCTGAGTTTCCCTTCCGTTCTAGAGCTTGTCGGGCTAACCACCACCGCGGCCTCGGAAGCATCGAGTTGAGACGGAGCAAACTCCTTTTCTTCCCAGAAGCATTTCGACAGGGCTTCCAGGCCTGTCAACAGCAGGGAACGTCAGGTAGCTTCGAGGCAGCATGAATGCAGCCTTCCAAATGGGAAAGAAAGGATAGTTCCAGCAGGCTCCCGTTTCCACGCGCACACTCAGCTTGCCTCCCTGTGGTTTCTAACCAGTCCAAAGAGACACACGTTACCCTGCGTTTGCTTCCCTGAACCAACTTCTCGAAGTAGGGTGCTCCGCATCAAGTGAACTGCCTCAACCAAGGAATGTCCTGGCTACGCCTCTGGGGCCTGTGGCTATTCAAAAGCCTGCAGGGCCACAGGAAGCACAGGACTTAAATCGCAGTAAGAAGGCAAGCCGACTTTCTCTTGGGGGCAGGGTGACTTCAGGCAGGAGGTCCTAGATGGAATGCGAGGCCGAGGGGTCTCCCGGGGCAGCTCAGGCTCGGGCAAGGCGTAAGACCGCAAAGGCATGTGAGACGTGCCAGAAGTCTGCTCGTGAAAGTGTGGGTTTGGTGGGGCAACGAATCTGCTCCAGAAGAGAGTGCAGGCCGTTTCCCTACACTGGGCGTAGGGAGCGCGGCTCCAAAGGGCTCCGGGCCTGGATGTTGCTTGGCAGACCTAGGGGTGCCGGGGAGTACTCTGTGTTCCAGCCTGGAACAGGGTGCCCCCGCGAGCCTCCCAGGTGTCCAGAAAACTCTACTGCCGTTAAAGACGCGCAGAGCAGAGGCTACGGCCTCATGGAAACTGCCGCACGGCTCCGCTTCTGCACCTCACGTCAGGGCCTTCCCTCCAGGCCTGTGCTCAATCTGGCTGTCCCGTTAGCGACACAGCATTGCAAGATGCTGACTTTCTCCTCGAGCACAGTGACTTCAGGTACGAGGCCCGCGAAGTAGGCAAAGCAGAGTGTTTTCTCACGGCAGCTCTCACAAGGGCGACGACAAATAGTTCCTGGGAGCTTCGGACTCACCAGGGATCTGGTCCTGCGGCTGTTTGAGGGCTCTGGAAACGTAGCTCTCCTCCAGGAACGTGCAGTGTGTTGCCCATCACTCGGCACGCACGGAGGAGCCTCCGAGGGGCAGAGCAATGGGCCTCGATGTTGCTCAGCCGGACCACGGCGTGGGGTTGTCTGGAGATCCTCAGTGACCCTGGAGGGAAATGGATGCACACCCGAGGGGCCTAGGAGTCCTCAAATGGGAAATTCCGTTAACATAAACCCGAACGGTGACTAAGAACACATGGAAACTGCTGCATGCCGCCCTTTCTGCCCGGCTACGTAGGCAGGGCCTAAACTGGAGGCAAGTTCTCACGCTGAGTTTCCTTTCCGTTCTAGAGCTTGTCGGGCTAACCACCACCGCGGCCACGGAAGCACCGGGTTGAGACGGAGCAAACTCCTTTTCTTCCCAGAAGCATTTCGACAGGGCTTCCAGGCCTGTCAACAGCAGGGAACGTCAGGTAGCTTCGAGGCAGCATGAATGCAGCCTTCCAAATGGGAAAGAAAGGATAGTTCCAGCAGGCTCCCGTTTCCACGCGCACACTCAGCTTGCCTCCCTGTGGTTTCTAACCAGTCCAAAGAGACACACGTTACCCTGCGTTTGCTTCCCTGAACCAACTTCTCGAAGTAGGGTGCTCCGCATCAAGTGAACTGCCTCAACCAAGGAATGTCCTGGCTACGCCTCTGGGGCCTGTGGCTATTCAAAAGCCTGCAGGGCCACAGGAAGCACAGGACTTAAATCGCAGTAAGAAGGCAAGCCGACTTTCTCTTGGGGGCAGGGTGACTTCAGGCAGGAGGTCCTAGATGGAATGCGAGGCCGAGGGGTCTCCCGGGGCAGCTCAGGCTAGGGCAAGGCGTAAGACCGCAAAGGCATGTGAGACGTGCCACAAGTCTGCTCGTGAAAGTGTGGGTTTGGTGGGGCAACGAATCTGCTCCAGAAGAGAGTGCAGGCCGTTTCCCTACACTCGGCGTAGGGAGCGCGGCTCCAAAGGGCTCCGGGCCTGGATGTTGCTTGGCAGACCTAGGGGTGCCGGGGAGTACTCTGTGTTCCAGCCTGGAACAGGGTGCCCCCGCGAGCCTCCCAGGTGTCCAGAAAACTCTACTGCCGTTAAAGACGCGCAGAGCAGAGGCTACGGCCTCATGGAAACTGCCGCACGGCTCCGCTTCTGCACCTCACGTCAGGGCCTTCCCTCCAGGCCTGTGCTCAATCTGGCTGTCCCGTTAGCGACACAGCATTGCAAGATGCTGACTTTCTCCTGGAGCACAGTGACTTCAGGTACGAGGCCCGCGAAGTAGGCAAAGCAGAGTGTTTCCTCACGGCAGCTCTCACAAGGGCGACGACAAATAGTTCCTGGGAGCTCCGGACTCACCAGGGATCTGGTCCTGCGGCTGTTTGAGGGCTCTGGAAACATAGCTCTCCTCCAGGAACGTGCAGTGTGTTGCCCATCACTCGGCACGCACGGAGGGGCCTCCGAGGGGCAGAGCAATGGGCCTCGATATTGCTCAGCCGGACCACGGCGTGGGGGTGTCTGGAGATCCTCAGTGACCCTGGAGGGAAATGGATGCACACCCGAGGGGCCTAGGAGTCCTCAAATGGGAAATTCCGTTAACATAAACCCGAACGGTGACTAAGAACACATGGAAACTGCTGCATGCCGCCCTTTCTGCCCGGCTACGTAGGCAGGGCCTAAACTGGAGGCAAGTTCTCACGCTGAGTTTCCCTTCCGTTCTAGAGCTTGTCGGGCTAACCACCACCGCGCCCACGGAAGCACCGGGTTGAGACGGAGCAAACTCATTTTCTTCCCAGAAGCATTTCGACAGGGTTTCCAGGCCTGTCAACAGCAGGGAACGTCAGGTAGCTTCGAGGCAGCATGAATGCAGCCTTCCAAATGGGAAAGAAAGGATAGTTCCAGCAGGCTCCCGTTTCCACGCGCACACTCAGCTTGCCTCCCTGTGGTTTCTAACCAGTCCAAAGAGACACACGTTACCCTGCGTTTGCTTCCCTGAACCAACTTCTCGAAGTAGGGTGCTCCGCATCAAGTGAACTGCCTCAACCAAGCAATGCCCTGGCTACGCCTCTGGGGCCTGCGGCTATTCAAAAGCCTGCAGGGCCACAGGAAGCACAGGGCTTAAATCGCAGTAAGAAGGCAAGCCGACTTTCTCTTGGGGGCAGGGTGACTTCAGGCAGGAGGTCCTAGATGGAATGCGAGGCCGAGGGGTCTCCCGGGGCAGCTCAGGCTAGGGCAAGGCGTAAGACCGCAAAGGCATGTGAGACGTGCCACAAGTCTGCTCGTGAAAGTGTGGGTTTGGTGGGGCAACGAATCTGCTCCAGAAGAGAGTGCAGGCCGTTTCCCTACACTCGGCGTAGGGAGCGCGGCTCCAAAGGGCTCCGGGCCTGGATGTTGCTTGGCAGACCTAGGGGTGCCGGGGAGTACTCTGTGTTCCAGCCTGGAACAGGGTGCCCCCGCGAGCCTCCCAGGTGTCCAGAAAACTCTACTGCCGTTAAAGACGCGCAGAGCAGAGGCTACGGCCTCATGGAAACTGCCGCACGGCTCCGCTTCTGCACCTCACGTCAGGGCCTTCCCTCCAGGCCTGTGCTCAATCTGGCTGTCCCGTTAGCGACACAGCATTGCAAGATGCTGACTTTCTCCTGGAGCACAGTGACTTCAGGTACGAGGCCCGCGAAGTAGGCAAAGCAGAGTGTTTTCTCACGGCAGCTCTCACAAGCGCGACGACAAATAGTTCCTGGGAGCTTCGGGGTCACCAGGGATCTGGTCCTGCGGCTGTTTGAGGGCTCTGGAAACGTAGCTCTCCTCCAGGAACGTGCAGTGTGTTGCCCATCACTCGGCACGCACGGAGGGGCCTCCGAGGGGCAGAGCAATGGGCCTCGATGTTGCTCAGCCGGACCACGGCGTGGGGGTGTCTGGAGATCCTCAGTGACCCTGGAGGGAAATGGATGCACACCCGAGGGGCCTAGGAGTCCTCAAATGGGAAATTCCGTTAACATAAACCCGAACGGTGACTAAGAATACATGGAAACTGCTGCATGCCGCCCTTTCTGCCCAGCTTCTTAGGCCGGGCCTAAACTGGAGGCAAGTTCTCACGCTGAGTTTCCCTTCCGTTCTAGAGCTTGTCGGGCTAACCACCACCGCGGCCACGGAAGCATCGAGTTGAGACGGAGCAAACTCCTTTTCTTCCCAGAAGCATTTCGACAGGGCTTCCAGGCCTGTCAACAGCAGGGAACGTCAGGTAGCTTCGAGGCAGCATGAATGCAGCCTTCCAAATGGGAAAGAAAGGATAGTTCCAGCAGGCTCCCGTTTCCACGCGCACACTCAGCTTGCCTCCCTGTGGTTTCTAACCAGTCCAAAGAGACACACGTTACCCTGCGTTTGCTTCCCTGAACCAACTTCTCGAAGTAGGGTGCTCCGCATCAAGTGAACTGCCTCAACCAAGGAATGTCCTGGCTACGCCTCTGGGGCCTGTGGCTATTCAAAAGCCTGCAGGGCCACAGGAAGCACAGGACTTAAATCGCAGTAAGAAGGCAAGCCGACTTTCTCTTGGGGGCAGGGTGACTTCAGGCAGGAGGTCCTAGATGGAATGCGAGGCCGAGGGGTCTCCCGGGGCAGCTCAGGCTCGGGCAAGGCGTAAGACCGCAAAGGCATGTGAGACGTGCCACAAGTCTGCTCGTGAAAGTGTGGGTTTGGTGGGGCAACGAATCTGCTCCAGAAGAGAGTGCAGGCCGTTTCCCTACACTGGGCGTAGGGAGCGCGGCTCCAAAGGGCTCCGGGCCTGGATGTTGCTTGGCAGACCTAGGGGTGCCGGGGAGTACTCTGTGTTCCAGCCTGGAACAGGGTGCCCCCGCGAGCCTCCCAGGTGTCCAGAAAACTCTACTGCCGTTAAAGACGCGCAGAGCAGAGGCTACGGCCTCATGGAAACTGCCGCACGGCTCCGCTTCTGCACCTCACGTCAGGGCCTTCCCTCCAGGCCTGTGCTCAATCTGGCTGTCCCGTTAGCGACACAGCATTGCAAGATGCTGACTTTCTCCTCGAGCACAGTGACTTCAGGTACGAGGCCCGCGAAGTAGGCAAAGCAGAGTGTTTTCTCACGGCAGCTCTCACAAGGGCGACGACAAATAGTTCCTGGGAGCTTCGGACTCACCAGGGATCTGGTCCTGCGGCTGTTTGAGGGCTCTGGAAACGTAGCTCTCCTCCAGGAACGTGCAGTGTGTTGCCCATCACTCGGCACGCACGGAGGAGCCTCCGAGGGGCAGAGCAATGGGCCTCGATGTTGCTCAGCCGGACCACGGCGTGGGGGTGTCTGGAGATCCTCAGTGACCCTGGAGGGAAATGGATGCACACCCGAGGGGCCTAGGAGTCCTCAAATGGGAAATTCCGTTAACATAAACCCGAACGGTGACTAAGAACACATGGAAACTGCTGCATGCCGCCCTTTCTGCCCGGCTACGTAGGCAGGGCCTAAACTGGAGGCAAGTTCTCACGCTGAGTTTCCCTTCCGTTCTAGAGCTTGTCGGGCTAACCACCACCGCGCCCACGGAAGCACCGGGTTGAGACGGAGCAAACTCCTTTTCTTCCCAGAAGCATTTCGACAGGGCTTCCAGGCCTGTCAACAGCAGGGAACGTCAGGTAGCTTCGAGGCAGCATGAATGCAGCCTTCCAAATAGGAAAGAAAGGATAGTTCCAGCAGGCTCCCGTTTCCACGCGCACACTCAGCTTGCCTCCCTGTGGTTTCTAACCAGTCCAAAGAGACACACGTTACCCTGCGTTTGCTTCCCTGAACCAACTTCTCGAAGTAGGGTGCTCCGCATCAAGTGAACTGCCTCAACCAAGGAATGTCCTGGCTACGCCTCTGGGGCCTGCGGCTATTCAAAAGCCTGCAGGGCCACAGGAAGCACAGGGCTTAAATCGCAGTAAGAAGGCAAGCCGACTTTCTCTTGGGGGCAGGGTGACTTCAGGCAGGAGGTCCTAGATGGAATGCGAGGCCGAGGGGTTTCCCGGGGCAGCTCAGGCTAGGGCAAGGCGTAAGACCGCAAAGGCATGTGAGACGTGCCACAAGTCTGCTCGTGATAGTGTGGGTTTGGTGGGGAAACGAATCTGCTCCAGAAGAGAGTGCAGGCCGTTTCCCTACACTCGGCGTAGGGAGCGCGGCTCCAAAGGGCTCCGGGCCTGGATGTTGCTTGGCAGACCTAGGGGTGCCGGGGAGTACTCTGTGTTCCAGCCTGGAACAGGGTGCCCCCGCGAGCCTCCCAGGTGTCCAGAAAACTCTACTGCCGTTAAAGACGCGCAGAGCAGAGGCTACGGCCTCATGGAAACTGCCGCACGGCTCCGCTTCTGCACCTCACGTCAGGGCCTTCCCTCCAGGCCTGTGCTCAATCTGGCTGTCCCGTTAGCGACACAGCATTGCAAGATGCTGACTTTCTCCTGGAGCACAGTGACTTCAGGTACGAGGCCCGCGAAGTAGGCAAAGCAGAGTGTTTCCTCACGGCAGCTCTCACAAGGGCGACGACAAATAGTTCCTGGGAGCTTCGGGCTCACCACGGATCTGGTCCTGCGGCTGTTTGAGGGCTCTGGAAACGTAGCTCTCCTCCAGGAACGTGCAGTGTGTTGCCCATCACTCGGCACGCACGGAGGGGCCTCCGAGGGGCAGAGCAATGAGCCTCGATATTGCTCAGCCGGACCACGGCGTGGGGGTGTCTGGAGATCCTCAGTGACCCTGGAGGGAAATGGATGCACACCCGAGGGGCCTAGGAGTCCTCAAATGGGAAATTCCGTTAACATAAACCCGAACGGTGACTAAGAACTCATGGAAAGTGCTGCATGCCGCCCTTTCTGCCCGGCTACGTAGGCAGGGCCTAAACTGGAGGCAAGTTCTCACGCTGAGTTTCCCTTCCGTTCTAGAGCTTGTCGGGCTAACCACCACCGCGCCCACGGAAGCACCGGGTTGAGACGGAGCAAACTCCTTTTCTTCCCAGAAGCATTTCGACAGGGCTTCCAGGCCTGTCAACAGCAGGGAACGTCAGGTAGCTTCGAGGCAGCATGAATGCAGCCTTCCAAATGGGAAAGAAAGGATAGTTCCAGCAGGCTCCCGTTTCCACGCGCACACTCAGCTTGCCTCCCTGTGGTTTCTAACCACTGCAAAGAGACACACGTTACCCTGCGTTTGCTTCCCTGAACCAACTTCTCGAAGTAGGGTGCTCCGCATCAAGTGAACTGCCTCAACCAAGGAATGTCCTGGCTACGCCTCTGGGGCCTGCGGCTATTCAAAAGCCTGCAGGGCCACAGGAAGCACAGGGCTTAAATCGCAGTAAGAAGGCAAGCCGACTTTCTCTTGGGGGCAGGGTGACTTCAGGCAGGAGGTCCTAGATGGAATGCGAGGCCGAGGGGTCTCCCGGGGCAGCTCAGGCTCGGGCAAGGCGTAAGACCGCAAAGGCATGTGAGACGTGCCACAAGTCTGCTCGTGAAAGTGTGGGTTTGGTGGGGCAACGAATCTGCTCCAGAAGAGAGTGCAGGCCGTTTCCCTACACTGGGCGTAGGGAGCGCGGCTCCAAAGGGCTCCGGGCCTGGATGTTGCTTGGCAGACCTAGGGGTGCCGGGGAGTACTCTGTGTTCCAGCCTGGAACAGGGTGCCCCCGCGAGCCTCCCAGGTGTCCAGAAAACTCTACTGCCGTTAAAGACGCGCAGAGCAGAGGCTACGGCCTCATGGAAACTGCCGCACGGCTCCGCTTCTGCACCTCACGTCAGGGCCTTCCCTCCAGGCCTGTGCTCAATCTGGCTGTCCCGTTAGCGACACAGCATTGCAAGATGCTGACTTTCTCCTCGAGCACAGTGACTTCAGGTACGAGGCCCGCGAAGTAGGCAAAGCAGAGTGTTTTCTCACGGCAGCTCTCACAAGGGCGACGACAAATAGTTCCTGGGAGCTTCGGACTCACCAGGGATCTGGTCCTGCGGCTGTTTGAGGGCTCTGGAAACGTAGCTCTCCTCCAGGAACGTGCAGTGTGTTGCCCATCACTCGGCACGCACGGAGGAGCCTCCGAGGGGCAGAGCAATGGGCCTCGATGTTGCTCAGCCGGACCACGGCGTGGGGGTGTCTGGAGATCCTCAGTGACCCTGGAGGGAAATGGATGCACACCCGAGGGGCCTAGGAGTCCTCAAATGGGAAATTCCGTTAACATAAACCCGAACGGTGACTAAGAACACATGGAAACTGCTGCATGCCGCCCTTTCTGCCCGGCTACGTAGGCAGGGCCTAAACTGGAGGCAAGTTCTCACGCTGAGTTTCCCTTCCGTTCTAGAGCTTGTCGGGCTAACCACCACCGCGCCCACGGAAGCACCGGGTTGAGACGGAGCAAACTCCTTTTCTTCCCAGAAGCATTTCGACAGGGCTTCCAGGCCTGTCAACAGCAGGGAACGTCAGGTAGCTTCGAGGCAGCATGAATGCAGCCTTCCAAATAGGAAAGAAAGGATAGTTCCAGCAGGCTCCCGTTTCCACGCGCACACTCAGCTTGCCTCCCTGTGGTTTCTAACCAGTCCAAAGAGACACACGTTACCCTGCGTTTGCTTCCCTGAACCAACTTCTCGAAGTAGGGTGCTCCGCATCAAGTGAACTGCCTCAACCAAGGAATGTCCTGGCTACGCCTCTGGGGCCTGCGGCTATTCAAAAGCCTGCAGGGCCACAGGAAGCACAGGGCTTAAATCGCAGTAAGAAGGCAAGCCGACTTTCTCTTGGGGGCAGGGTGACTTCAGGCAGGAGGTCCTAGATGGAATGCGAGGCCGAGGGGTTTCCCGGGGCAGCTCAGGCTAGGGCAAGGCGTAAGACCGCAAAGGCATGTGAGACGTGCCACAAGTCTGCTCGTGATAGTGTGGGTTTGGTGGGGAAACGAATCTGCTCCAGAAGAGAGTGCAGGCCGTTTCCCTACACTGGGCGTAGGGAGCGCGGCTCCAAAGGGCTCCGGGCCTGGATGTTGCTTGGCAGACCTAGGGGTGCCGGGGAGTACTCTGTGTTCCAGCCTGGAACAGGGTGCCCCCGCGAGCCTCCCAGGTGTCCAGAAAACTCTACTGCCGTTAAAGACGCGCAGAGCAGAGGCTACGGCCTCATGGAAACTGCCGCACGGCTCCGCTTCTGCACCTCACGTCAGGGCCTTCCCTCCAGGCCTGTGCTCAATCTGGCTGTCCCGTTAGCGACACAGCATTGCAAGATGCTGACTTTCTCCTGGAGCACAGTGACTTCAGGTACGAGGCCCACGAAGTAGGCAAAGCAGAGTGTTTCCTCACGGCAGCTCTCACAAGGGCGACGACAAATAGTTCCTGGGAGCTTCGGGCTCACCACGGATCTGGTCCTGCGGCTGTTTGAGGGCTCTGGAAACGTAGCTCTCCTCCAGGAACGTGCAGTGTGTTGCCCATCACTCGGCACGCACGGAGGGGCCTCCGAGGGGCAGAGCAATGAGCCTCGATATTGCTCAGCCGGACCACGGCGTGGGGGTGTCTGGAGATCCTCAGTGACCCTGGAGGGAAATGGATGCACACCCGAGGGGCCTAGGAGTCCTCAAATGGGAAATTCCGTTAACATAAACCCGAACGGTGACTAAGAACTCATGGAAAGTGCTGCATGCCGCCCTTTCTGCCCGGCTACGTAGGCAGGGCCTAAACTGGAGGCAAGTTCTCACGCTGAGTTTCCCTTCCGTTCTAGAGCTTGTCGGGCTAACCACCACCGCGCCCACGGAAGCACCGGGTTGAGACGGAGCAAACTCCTTTTCTTCCCAGAAGCATTTCGACAGGGCTTCCAGGCCTGTCAACAGCAGGGAACGTCAGGTAGCTTCGAGGCAGCATGAATGCAGCCTTCCAAATGGGAAAGAAAGGATAGTTCCAGCAGGCTCCCGTTTCCACGCGCACACTCAGCTTGCCTCCCTGTGGTTTCTAACCACTGCAAAGAGACACACGTTACCCTGCGTTTGCTTCCCTGAACCAACTTCTCGAAGTAGGGTGCTCCGCATCAAGTGAACTGCCTCAACCAAGGAATGTCCTGGCTACGCCTCTGGGGCCTGCGGCTATTCAAAAGCCTGCAGGGCCACAGGAAGCACAGGGCTTAAATCGCAGTAAGAAGGCAAGCCGACTTTCTCTTGGGGGCAGGGTGACTTCAGGCAGGAGGTCCTAGATGGAATGCGAGGCCGAGGGGTTTCCCGGGGCAGCTCAGGCTAGGGCAAGGCGTAAGACCGCAAAGGCATGTGAGACGTGCCACAAGTCTGCTCGTGATAGTGTGGGTTTGGTGGGGAAACGAATCTGCTCCAGAAGAGAGTGCAGGCCGTTTCCCTACACTGGGCGTAGGGAGCGCGGCTCCAAAGGGCTCCGGGCCTGGATGTTGCTTGGCAGACCTAGGGGTGCCGGGGAGTACTCTGTGTTCCAGCCTGGAACAGGGTGCCCCCGCGAGCCTCCCAGGTGTCCAGAAAACTCTACTGCCGTTAAAGACGCGCAGAGCAGAGGCTACGGCCTCATGGAAACTGCCGCACGGCTCCGCTTCTGCACCTCACGTCAGGGCCTTCCCTCCAGGCCTGTGCTCAATCTGGCTGTCCCGTTAGCGACACAGCATTGCAAGATGCTGACTTTCTCCTGGAGCACAGTGACTTCAGGTACGAGGCCCGCGAAGTAGGCAAAGCAGAGTGTTTCCTCACGGCAGCTCTCACAAGGGCGACGACAAATAGTTCCTGGGAGCTTCGGGCTCACCACGGATCTGGTCCTGCGGCTGTTTGAGGGCTCTGGAAACGTAGCTCTCCTCCAGGAACGTGCAGTGTGTTGCCCATCACTCGGCACGCACGGAGGGGCCTCCGAGGGGCAGAGCAATGAGCCTCGATATTGCTCAGCCGGACCACGGCGTGGGGGTGTCTGGAGATCCTCAGTGACCCTGGAGGGAAATGGATGCACACCCGAGGGGCCTAGGAGTCCTCAAATGGGAAATTCCGTTAACATAAACCCGAACGGTGACTAAGAACTCATGGAAAGTGCTGCATGCCGCCCTTTCTGCCCGGCTACGTAGGCAGGGCCTAAACTGGAGGCAAGTTCTCACGCTGAGTTTCCCTTCCGTTCTAGAGCTTGTCGGGCTAACCACCACCGCGCCCACGGAAGCACCGGGTTGAGACGGAGCAAACTCCTTTTCTTCCCAGAAGCATTTCGACAGGGCTTCCAGGCCTGTCAACAGCAGGGAACGTCAGGTAGCTTCGAGGCAGCATGAATGCAGCCTTCCAAATGGGAAAGAAAGGATAGTTCCAGCAGGCTCCCGTTTCCACGCGCACACTCAGCTTGCCTCCCTGTGGTTTCTAACCAGTCCAAAGAGACACACGTTACCCTGCGTTTGCTTCCCTGAACCAACTTTTCGAAGTAGGGTGCTCCGCATCAAGTGAACTGCCTCAACCAAGCAATGCCCTGGCTACGCCTCTGGGGCCTGCGGCTATTCAAAAGGCTGCAGGGCCACAGGAAGCACAGGACTTAAATCGCAGTAAGAAGGCAAGCCGACTTTCTCTTGGGGGCAGGGTGACTTCAGGCAGGAGGTCCTAGATGGAATGCGAGGCCGAGGGGTCTCCCGGGGCAGCTCAGGCTAGGGCAAGGCGTAAGACCGCTAAGGCATTTGAGACGTGCCACAAGTCTGCTCGTGAAAGTGTGGGTTTGGTGGGGAAACGAATCTGCTCCAGAAGAGAGTGCAGGCCGTTTCCCTACACTGGGCGTAGGGAGCGCGGCTCCAAAGGGCTCCGGGCCTGGATGTTGCTTGGCAGACCTAGGGGTGCCGGGGAGTACTCTGTGTTCCAGCCTGGAACAGGGTGCCCCCGCGAGCCTCCCAGGTGTCCAGAAAACTCTACTGCCGTTAAAGACGCGCAGAGCAGAGGCTACGGCCTCATGGAAACTGCCGCACGGCTCCGCTTCTGCACCTCACGTCAGGGCCTTCCCTCCAGGCCTGTGCTCAATCTGGCTGTCCCGTTAGCGACACAGCATTGCAAGATGCTGACTTTCTCCTGGAGCACAGTGACTTCAGGTACGAGGCCCGCGAAGTAGGCAAAGCAGAGTGTTTCCTCACGGCAGCTCTCACAAGGGCGACGACAAATAGTTCCTGGGAGCTTCGGGCTCACCAGGGATCTGGTCCTGCGGCTGTTTGAGGGCTCTGGAAACGTAGCTCTCCTCCAGGAACGTGCAGTGTGTTGCCCATCACTCGGCACGCACGGAGGGGCCTCCGAGGGGCAGAGCAATGAGCCTCGATATTGCTCAGCCGGACCACGGCGTGGGGGTGTCTGGAGATCCTCAGTGACCCTGGAGGGAAATGGATGCACACCCGAGGGGCCTAGGAGTCCTCAAATGGGAAATTCCGTTAACATAAACCCGAACGGTGACTAAGAACTCATGGAAAGTGCTGCATGCCGCCCTTTCTGCCCGGCTACGTAGGCAGGGCCTAAACTGGAGGCAAGTTCTCACGCTGAGTTTCCCTTCCGTTCTAGAGCTTGTCGGGCTAACCACCACCGCGCCCACGGAAGCACCGGGTTGAGACGGAGCAAACTCCTTTTCTTCCCAGAAGCATTTCGACAGGGCTTCCAGGCCTGTCAACAGCAGGGAACGTCAGGTAGCTTCGAGGCAGCATGAATGCAGCCTTCCAAATGGGAAAGAAAGGATAGTTCCAGCAGGCTCCCGTTTCCACGCGCACACTCAGCTTGCCTCCCTGTGGTTTCTAACCAGTCCAAAGAGACACACGTTACCCTGCGTTTGCTTCCCTGAACCAACTTCTCGAAGTAGGGTGCTCCGCATCAAGTGAACTGCCTCAACCAAGCAATGCCCTGGCTACGCCTCTGGGGCCTGTGGCTATTCAAAAGCCTGCAGGGCCACAGGAAGCACAGGACTTAAATCGCAGTAAGAAGGCAAGCCGACTTTCTCTTGGGGGCAGGGTGACTTCAGGCAGGAGGTCCTAGATGGAATGCGAGGCCGAGGGGTCTCCCGGGGCAGCTCAGGCTAGGGCAAGGCGTAAGACCGCTAAGGCATGTGAGACGTGCCACAAGTCTGCTCGTGATAGTGTGGGTTTGGTGGGGAAACGAATCTGCTCCAGAAGAGAGTGCAGGCCGTTTCCCTACACTGGGCGTAGGGAGCGCGGCTCCAAAGGGCTCCGGGCCTGGATGTTGCTTGGCAGACCTAGGGATGCCGGGGAGTACTCTGTGTTCCAGCCTGGAACAGGGTGCCCCCGCGAGCCTCCCAGGTGTCCAGAAAACTCTACTGCCGTTAAAGACGCGCAGAGCAGAGGCTACGGCCTCATGGAAACTGCCGCACGGCTCCGCTTCTGCACCTCACGTCAGGGCCTTCCCTCCAGGCCTGTGCTCAATCTGGCTGTCCCGTTAGCGACACAGCATTGCAAGATGCTGACTTTCTCCTGGAGCACAGTGACTTCAGGTACGAGGCCCGCGAAGTAGGCAAAGCAGAGTGTTTCCTCACGGCAGCTCTCACAAGGGCGACGACAAATAGTTCCTGGGAGCTTCGGACTCACCAGGGATCTGGTCCTGCGGCTGTTTGAGGGCTCTGGAAACGTAGCTCTCCTCCAGGAACGTGCAGTGTGTTGCCCATCACTCGGCACGCACGGAGGGGCCTCCGAGGGGCAGAACAATGGGCCTCGATATTGCTCAGCCGGACCACGGCGTGGGGGTGTCTGGAGGTCCTCAGTGACCCTGGAGGGAAATGGATGCACACCCGAGGGGCCTAGGAGTCCTCAAATGGGAAATTCCGTTAACATAAACCCGAACGGTGACTAAGAACACATGGAAACTGCTGCATGCCGCCCTTTCTGCCCGGCTACGTAGGCAGGGCCTAAACTGGAGGCAAGTTCTCACGCTGAGTTTCCCTTCCGTTCTAGAGCTTGTCGGGCTAACCACCACCGCGGCCACGGAAGCATCGGTTTGAGACGGAGCAAACTCCTTTTCTTCCCAGAAGCATTTCGACAGGGCTTCCAGGCCTGTCAACAGCAGGGAACGTCAGGTAGCTTCGAGGCAGCATGAATGCAGCCTTCCAAATGGGAAAGAAAGGATAGTTCCAGCAGGCTCCCGTTTCCACGCGCACACTCAGCTTGCCTCCCTGTGGTTTCTAACCAGTCCAAAGAGACACACGTTACCCTGCGTTTGCTTCCCTGAACCAACTTCTCGAAGTAGGGTGCTCCGCATCAAGTGAACTGCCTCAACCAAGCAATGCCCTGGCTACGCCTCTGGGGCCTGCGGCTATTCAAAAGCCTGCAGGGCCACAGGAAGCACAGGACTTAAATCACAGTAAGAAGGCAAGCCGACTTTCTCTTGGGGGCAGGGTGACTTCAGGCAGGAGGTCCTAGATGGAATGCGAGGCCGAGGGGTATCCCGGGGCAGCTCAGGCTAGGGCAAGGCGTAAGACCGCTAAGGCATGTGAGACGTGCCACAAGTCTGCTCGTGATAGTGTGGGTTTGGTGGGGAAACGAATCTGCTCCAGAAGAGAGTGCAGGCCGTTTCCCTACACTCGGCGTAGGGAGCACGGCTCCAAAGGGCTCCGGGCCTGGATGTTGCTTGGCAGACCTAGGGGTGCCGGGGAGTACTCTGTGTTCCAGCCTGGAACAGGGTGCCCCCGCGAGCCTCCCAGGTGTCCAGAAAACTCTACTGCCGTTAAAGACGCGCAGAGCAGAGGCTACGGCCTCATGGAAACTGCCGCACGGCTCCGCTTCTGCACCTCACGTCAGGGCCTTCCCTCCAGGCCTGTGCTCAATCTGGCTGTCCCGTTAGCGACACAGCATTGCAAGATGCTGACTTTCTCCTGGAGCACAGTGACTTCAGGTACGAGGCCCACGAAGTAGGCAAAGCAGAGTGTTTCCTCACGGCAGCTCTCACAAGGGCGACGACAAATAGTTCCTGGGAGCTTCGGACTCACCAGGGATCTGGTCCTGCGGCTGTTTGAGGGCTCTGGAAACGTAGCTCTCCTCCAGGAACGTGCAGTGTGTTGCCCATCACTCGGCACGCACGGAGGGGCCTCCGAGGGGCAGAGCAATGCGCCTCGATATTGCTCAGCCGGACCACGGCGTGGGGGTGTCTGGAGATCCTCAGTGACCCTGGAGGGAAATGGATGCACACCCGAGGGGCCTAGGAGTCCTCAAATGGGAAATTCCGTTAACATAAACCCGAACGGTGACTAAGAACACATGGAAACTGCTGCATGCCGCCCTTTCTGCCCGGCTACGTAGGCAGGGCCTAAACTGGAGGCAAGTTCTCACGCTGAGTTTCCCTTCCGTTCTAGAGCTTGTCGGGCTAACCACCACCGCGCCCACGGAAGCACCGGGTTGAGACGGAGCAAACTCATTTTCTTCCCAGAAGCATTTCGACAGGGTTTCCAGGCCTGTCAACAGCAGGGAACGTCAGGTAGCTTCGAGGCAGCATGAATGCAGCCTTCCAAATGGGAAAGAAAGGATAGTTCCAGCAGGCTCCCGTTTCCACGCGCACACTCAGCTTGCCTCCCTGTGGTTTCTAACCAGTCCAAAGAGACACACGTTACCCTGCGTTTGCTTCCCTGAACCAACTTCTCGAAGTAGGGTGCTCCGCATCAAGTGAACTGCCTCAACCAAGCAATGCCCTGGCTACGCCTCTGGGGCCTGCGGCTATTCAAAAGCCTGCAGGGCCACAGGAAGCACAGGGCTTAAATCGCAGTAAGAAGGCAAGCCGACTTTCTCTTGGGGGCAGGGTGACTTCAGGCAGGAGGTCCTAGATGGAATGCGAGGCCGAGGGGTCTCCCGGGGCAGCTCAGGCTAGGGCAAGGCGTAAGACCGCAAAGGCATGTGAGACGTGCCACAAGTCTGCTCGTGAAAGTGTGGGTTTGGTGGGGCAACGAATCTGCTCCAGAAGAGAGTGCAGGCCGTTTCCCTACACTCGGCGTAGGGAGCGCGGCTCCAAAGGGCTCCGGGCCTGGATGTTGCTTGGCAGACCTAGGGGTGCCGGGGAGTACTCTGTGTTCCAGCCTGGAACAGGGTGCCCCCGCGAGCCTCCCAGGTGTCCAGAAAACTCTACTGCCGTTAAAGACGCGCAGAGCAGAGGCTACGGCCTCATGGAAACTGCCGCACGGCTCCGCTTCTGCACCTCACGTCAGGGCCTTCCCTCCAGGCCTGTGCTCAATCTGGCTGTCCCGTTAGCGACACAGCATTGCAAGATGCTGACTTTCTCCTGGAGCACAGTGACTTCAGGTACGAGGCCCGCGATGTAGGCAAAGCAGAGTGTTTCCTCACGGCAGCTCTCACAAGGGCGACGACAAATAGTTCCTGGGAGCTTCGGACTCACCAGGGATCTGGTCCTGCGGCTGTTTGAGGGCTCTGGAAACGTAGCTCTCCTCCAGGAACGTGCAGTGTGTTGCCCATCACTCGGCACGCACGGAGGGGCCTCCGAGGGGCAGAGCAATGGGCCTCGATATTGCTCAGCCGGACCACGGCGTGGGGGTGTCTGGAGATCCTCAGTGACCCTGGAGGGAAATGGATGCACACCCGAGGGGCCTAGGAGTCCTCAAATGGGAAATTCCGTTAACATAAACCCGAACGGTGACTAAGAACACATGGAAACTGCTGCATGCCGCCCTTTCTGCCCGGCTACGTAGGCAGGGCCTAAACTGGAGGCAAGTTCTCACGCTGAGTTTCCCTTCCGTTCTAGAGCTTGTCGGGCTAACCACCACCGCGGCCACGGAAGCACCGGGTTGAGACGGAGCAAACTCATTTTCTTCCCAGAAGCATTTCGACAGGGTTTCCAGGCCTGTCAACAGCAGGGAACGTCAGGTAGCTTCGAGGCAGCATGAATGCAGCCTTCCAAATGGGAAAGAAAGGATAGTTCCAGCAGGCTCCCGTTTCCACGCGCACACTCGGCTTGCCTCCCTGTGGTTTCTAACCAGTCCAAAGAGACACACGTTACCCTGCGTTTGCTTCCCTGAACCAACTTCTCGAAGTAGGGTGCTCCGCATCAAGTGAACTGCCTCAACCAAGCAATGCCCTGGCTACGCCTCTGGGGCCTGCGGCTATTCAAAAGCCTGCAAGGCCACAGGAAGCACAGGACTTAAATCACAGTAAGAAGGCAAGCCGACTTTCTCTTGGGGGCAGGGTGACTTCAGGCAGGAGGTCCTAGATGGAATGCGAGGCCGAGGGGTCTCCCGGGGCAGCTCAGGCTAGGGCAAGGCGTAAAACCGCTAAGGCATGTGAGACGTGCCACAAGTCTGCTCGTGATAGTGTGGGTTTGGTGGGGAAACGAATCTGCTCCAGAAGAGAGTGCAGGCCGTTTCCCTACACTCGGCGTAGGGAGCGCGGCTCCAAAGGGCTCCGGGCCTGGATGTTGCTCGGCAGACCTAGGGGTGCCGGGGAGTACTCTGTGTTCCAGCCTGGAACAGGGTGCCCCCGCGAGCCTCCCAGGTGTCCAGAAAACTCTACTGCCGTTAAAGACGCGCAGAGCAGAGGCTACGGCCTCATGGAAACTGCCGCACGGCTCCGCTTCTGCACCTCACGTCAGGGCCTTCCCTCCAGGCCTGTGCTCAATCTGGCTGTCCCGTTAGCGACACAGCATTGCAAGATGCTGACTTTCTCCTGGAGCACAGTGACTTCAGGTACGAGGCCCGCGATGTAGGCAAAGCAGAGTGTTTCCTCACGGCAGCTCTCACAAGGGCGACGACAAATAGTTCCTGGGAGCTTCGGACTCACCAGGGATCTGGTCCTGCGGCTGTTTGAGGGCTCTGGAAACGTAGCTCTCCTCCAGGAACGTGCAGTGTGTTGCCCATCACTCGGCACGCACGGAGGGGCCTCCGAGGGGCAGAGCAATGGGCCTCGATGTTGCTCAGCCGGACCACGGCGTGGGGGTGTCTGGAGATCCTCAGTGACCCTGGAGGGAAATGGATGCACACCCGAGGGGCCTAGGAGTCCTCAAATGGGAAATTCCGTTAACATAAACCCGAACGGTGACTAAGAACACATGGAAACTGCTGCATGCCGCCCTTTCTGCCCGGCTACGTAGGCAGGGCCTAAACTGGAGGCAAGTTCTCACGCTGAGTTTCCCTTCCGTTCTAGAGCTTGTCGGGCTAACCACCACCGCGGCCACGGAAGCATCGGTTTGAGACGGAGCAAACTCCTTTTCTTCCCAGAAGCATTTCGGCAGGGCTTCCAGGCCTGTCAACAGCAGGGAACGTCAGGTAGCTTCGAGGCAGCATGAATGCAGCCTTCCAAATGGGAAAGAAAGGATAGTTCCAGCAGGCTCCCGTTTCCACGCGCACACTCAGCTTGCCTCCCTGTGGTTTCTAACCAGTCCAAAGAGACACACGTTACCCTGCGTTTGCTTCCCTGAACCAACTTCTCGAAGTAGGGTGCTCCGCATCAAGTGAACTGCCTCAACCAAGCAATGCCCTGGCTACGCCTCTGGGGCCTGCGGCTATTCAAAAGCCTGCAGGGCCACAGGAAGCACAGGACTTAAATCACAGTAAGAAGGCAAGCCGACTTTCTCTTGGGGGCAGGGTGACTTCAGGCAGGAGGTCCTAGATGGAATGCGAGGCCGAGGGGTCTCCCGGGGCAGCTCAGGCTAGGGCAAGGCATAAGACCGCTAAGGCATGTGAGACGTGCCACAAGTCTGCTCGTGATAGTGTGGGTTTGGTGGGGAAACGAATCTGCTCCAGAAGAGAGTGCAGGCCGTTTCCCTACACTCGGCGTAGGGAGCACGGCTCCAAAGGGCTCCGGGCCTGGATGTTGCTTGGCAGACCTAGGGGTGCCGGGGAGTACTCTGTGTTCCAGCCTGGAACAGGGTGCCCCCGCGAGCCTCCCAGGTGTCCAGAAAACTCTACTGCCGTTAAAGACGCGCAGAGCAGAGGCTACGGCCTCATGGAAACTGCCGCACGGCTCCGCTTCTGCACCTCACGTCAGGGCCTTCCCTCCAGGCCTGTGCTCAATCTGGCTGTCCCGTTAGCGACACAGCATTGCAAGATGCTGACTTTCTCCTGGAGCACAGTGACTTCAGGTACGAGGCCCGCGAAGTAGGCAAAGCAGAGTGTTTCCTCACGGCAGCTCTCACAAGGGCGACGACAAATAGTTCCTGGGAGCTTCGGACTCACCAGGGATCTGGTCCTGCGGCTGTTTGAGGGCTCTGGAAACGTAGCTCTCCTCCAGGAACGTGCAGTGTGTTGCCCATCACTCGGCACGCACGGAGGGGCCTCCGAGGGGCAGAGCAATGGGCCTCGATATTGCTCAGCCGGACCACGGCGTGGGGGTGTCTGGAGATCCTCAGTGACCCTGGAGGGAAATGGATGCACACCCGAGGGGCCTAGGAGTCCTCAAATGGGAAATTCCGTTAACATAAACCCGAACGGTGACTAAGAACACATGGAAACTGCTGCATGCCGCCCTTTCTGCCCGGCTACGTAGGCAGGGCCTAAACTGGAGGCAAGTTCTCACGCTGAGTTTCCCTTCCGTTCTAGAGCTTGTCGGGCTAACCACCACCGCGCCCACGGAAGCACCGGGTTGAGACGGAGCAAACTCATTTTCTTCCCAGAAGCATTTCGACAGGGTTTCCAGGCCTGTCAACAGCAGGGAACGTCAGGTAGCTTCGAGGCAGCATGAATGCAGCCTTCCAAATGGGAAAGAAAGGATAGTTCCAGCAGGCTCCCGTTTCCACGCGCACACTCAGCTTGCCTCCCTGTGGTTTCTAACCAGTCCAAAGAGACACACGTTACCCTGCGTTTGCTTCCCTGAACCAACTTCTCGAAGTAGGGTGCTCCGCATCAAGTGAACTGCCTCAACCAAGGAATGTCCTGGCTACGCCTCTGGGGCCTGCGGCTATTCAAAAGCCTGCAGGGCCACAGGAAGCACAGGGCTTAAATCGCAGTAAGAAGGCAAGCCGACTTTCTCTTGGGGGCAGGGTGACTTCAGGCAGGAGGTCCTAGATGGAATGCGAGGCCGAGGGGTCTCCCGGGGCAGCTCAGGCTAGGGCAAGGCGTAAGACCGCAAAGGCATGTGAGACGTGCCACAAGTCTGCTCGTGAAAGTGTGGGTTTGGTGGGGAAACGAATCTGCTCCAGAAGAGAGTGCAGGCCGTTTCCCTACACTGGGCGTAGGGAGCGCGGCTCCAAAGGGCTCCGGGCCTGGATGTTGCTCGGCAGACCTAGGGGTGCCGGGGAGTACTCTGTGTTCCAGCCTGGAACAGGGTGCCCCCGCGAGCCTCCCAGGTGTCCAGAAAACTCTACTGCCGGTAAGACGCGCAGAGCAGAGGCTACGGCCTCATGGAAACTGCCGCACGGCTCCGCTTCTGCACCTCACGTCAGGGCCTTCCCTCCAGGCCTGTGCTCAATCTGGCTGTCCCGTTAGCGACACAGCATTGCAAGATGCTGACTTTCTCCTGGAGCACAGTGACTTCAGGTACGAGGCCCACGAAGTAGGCAAAGCAGAGTGTTTCCTCACGGCAGCTCTCACAAGGGCGACGACAAATAGTTCCTGGGAGCTCCGGACTCACCAGGGATCTGGTCCTGCGGCTGTTTGAGGGCTCTGGAAACATAGCTCTCCTCCAGGAACGTGCAGTGTGTTGCCCATCACTCGGCACGCACGGAGGGGCCTCCGAGGGGCAGAGCAATGGGCCTCGATATTGCTCAGCCGGACCACGGCGTGGGGGTGTCTGGAGATCCTCAGTGACCCTGGAGGGAAATGGATGCACACCCGAGGGGCCTAGGAGTCCTCAAATGGGAAATTCCGTTAACATAAACCCGAACGGTGACTAAGAACACATGGAAACTGCTGCATGCCGCCCTTTCTGCCCGGCTACGTAGGCAGGGCCTAAACTGGAGGCAAGTTCTCACGCTGAGTTTCCCTTCCGTTCTAGAGCTTGTCGGGCTAACCACCACCGCGGCCACGGAAGCACCGGGTTGAGACGGAGCAAACTCATTTTCTTCCCAGAAGCATTTCGACAGGGTTTCCAGGCCTGTCAACAGCAGGGAACGTCAGGTAGCTTCGAGGCAGCATGAATGCAGCCTTCCAAATGGGAAAGAAAGGATAGTTCCAGCAGGCTCCCGTTTCCACGCGCACACTCAGCTTGCCTCCCTGTGGTTTCTAACCAGTCCAAAGAGACACACGTTACCCTGCGTTTGCTTCCCTGAACCAACTTCTCGAAGTAGGGTGCTCCGCATCAAGTGAACTGCCTCAACCAAGCAATGCCCTGGCTACGCCTCTGGGGCCTGCGGCTATTCAAAAGCCTGCAGGGCCACAGGAAGCACAGGGCTTAAATCGCAGTAAGAAGGCAAGCCGACTTTCTCTTGGGGGCAGGGTGACTTCAGGCAGGAGGTCCTAGATGGAATGCGAGGCCGAGGGGTCTCCCGGGGCAGCTCAGGCTAGGGCAAGGCGTAAGACCGCAAAGGCATGTGAGACGTGCCACAAGTCTGCTCGTGAAAGTGTGGGTTTGGTGGGGCAACGAATCTGCTCCAGAAGAGAGTGCAGGCCGTTTCCCTACACTCGGCGTAGGGAGCGCGGCTCCAAAGGGCTCCGGGCCTGGATGTTGCTTGGCAGACCTAGGGGTGCCGGGGAGTACTCTGTGTTCCAGCCTGGAACAGGGTGCCCCCGCGAGCATCCCAGGTGTCCAGAAAACTCTACTGCCGTTAAAGACGCGCAGAGCAGAGGCTACGGCCTCATGGAAACTGCCGCACGGCTCCGCTTCTGCACCTCACGTCAGGGCCTTCCCTCCAGGCCTGTGCTCAATCTGGCTGTCCCGTTAGCGACACAGCATTGCAAGATGCTGACTTTCTCCTGGAGCACAGTGACTTCAGGTACGAGGCCCGCGAAGTAGGCAAAGCAGAGTGTTTCCTCACGGCAGCTCTCACAAGGGCGACGACAAATAGTTCCTGGGAGCTTCGGACTCACCAGGGATCTGGTCCTGCGGCTGTTTGAGGGCTCTGGAAACGTAGCTCTCCTCCAGGAACGTGCAGTGTGTTGCCCATCACTCGGCACGCACGGAGGGGCCTCCGAGGGGCAGAGCAATGGGCCTCGATATTGCTCAGCCGGACCACGGCGTGGGGGTGTCTGGAGATCCTCAGTGACCCTGGAGGGAAATGGATGCACACCCGAGGGGCCTAGGAGTCCTCAAATGGGAAATTCCGTTAACATAAACCCGAACGGTGACTAAGAACTCATGGAAAGTGCTGCATGCCGCCCTTTCTGCCCGGCTACGTAGGCAGGGCCTAAACTGGAGGCAAGTTCTCACGCTGAGTTTCCCTTCCGTTCTAGAGCTTGTCGGGCTAACCACCACCGCGGCCACGGAAGCACCGGGTTGAGACGGAGCAAACTCATTTTCTTCCCAGAAGCATTTCGACAGGGTTTCCAGGCCTGTCAACAGCAGGGAACGTCAGGTAGCTTCGAGGCAGCATGAATGCAGCCTTCCAAATGGGAAAGAAAGGATAGTTCCAGCAGGCTCCCGTTTCCACGCGCACACTCAGCTTGCCTCCCTGTGGTTTCTAACCAGTCCAAAGAGACACACGTTACCCTGCGTTTGCTTCCCTGAACCAACTTCTCGAAGTAGGGTGCTCCGCATCAAGTGAACTGCCTCAACCAAGCAATGCCCTGGCTACGCCTCTGGGGCCTGCGGCTATTCAAAAGCCTGCAGGGCCACAGGAAGCACAGGACTTAAATCGCAGTAAGAAGGCAAGCCGACTTTCTCTTGGGGGCAGGGTGACTTCAGGCAGGATCCTAGATGGAATGCGAGGCCGAGGGGTCTCCCGGGGCAGCTCAGGCTAGGGCAAGGCGTAAGACCGCTAAGGCATTTGAGACGTGCCACAAGTCTGCTCGTGAAAGTGTGGGTTTGGTGGGGAAACGAATCTGCTCCAGAAGAGAGTGCAGGCCGTTTCCCTACACTCGGCGTAGGGAGCGCGGCTCCAAAGGGCTCCGGGCCTGGATGTTGCTTGGCAGACCTAGGGGTGCCGGGGAGTACTCTGTGTTCCAGCCTGGAACAGGGTGCCCCCGCGAGCCTCCCAGGTGTCCAGAAAACTCTACTGCCGTTAAAGACGCGCAGAGCAGAGGATACAGCCTCATGGAAACTGCCGCACGGCTCCGCTTCTGCACCTCACGTCAGGGCCTTCCCTCCAGGCCTGTGCTCAATCTGGCTGTCCCGTTAGCGACACAGCATTGCAAGATGCTGACTTTCTCCTGGAGCACAGTGACTTCAGGTACGAGGCCCGCGAAGTAGGCAAAGCAGAGTGTTTCCTCACGGCAGCTCTCACAAGGGCGACGACAAATAGTTCCTGGGAGCTTCGGACTCACCAGGGATCTGGTCCTGCGGCTGTTTGAGGGCTCTGGAAACGTAGCTCTCCTCCAGGAACGTGCAGTGTGTTGCCCATCACTCGGCACGCACGGAGGAGCCTCCGAGGGGCAGAGCAATGGGCCTCGATGTTGCTCAGACGGACCACGGCGTGGGGGTGTCTGGAGGTCCTCAGTGACCTTGGAGGGAAATGGATGCACACCCGAGGGGCCTAGGAGTCCTCAAATGGGAAATTCCGTTAACATAAACCCGAACGGTGACTAAGAACTCATGGAAAGTGCTGCATGCCACTCTTTCTGCCCGGCTATGTAGGCAGGGCCTAAACTGGAGGCAAGTTCTCACGCTGAGTTTCCCTTCCGTTCTAGAGCTTGTCGGGCTAACCACCACCGCGCCCACGGAAGCACCGGGTTGAGACGGAGCAAACTCATTTTCTTCCCAGAAGCATTTCGACAGGGCTTCCAGGCCTGTCAACAGCAGGGAACGTCAGGTAGCTTCGAGGCAGCATGAATGCAGCCTTCCAAATGGGAAAGAAAGGATAGTTCCAGCAGGCTCCCGTTTCCACGCGCACACTCAGCTTGCCTCCCTGTGGTTTCTAACCAGTCCAAAGAGACACACGTTACCCTGCGTTTGCTTCCCTGAACCAACTTCTCGAAGTAGGGTGCTCCGAATCAAGAGAACTGCCTCAACCAAGGAATGTCCTGGCTACGCCTCTGGGGCCTGCGGCTATTCAAAAGCCTGCAGGGCCACAGGAAGCACAGGGCTTAAATCGCAGTAAGAAGGCAAGCCGACTTTCTCTTGGGGGCAGGGTGACTTCAGGCAGGAGGTCCTAGATGGAATGCGAGGCCGAGGGGTTTCCCGGGGCAGCTCAGGCTAGGGCAAGGCGTAAGACCGCTAAGGCATTTGAGACGTGCCACAAGTCTGCTCGTGATAGTGTGGGTTTGGTGGGGAAACGAATCTGCTCCAGAAGAGAGTGCAGGCCGTTTCCCTACACTCGGCGTAGGGAGCGCGGCTCCAAAGGGCTCCGGGCCTGGATGTTGCTTGGCAGACCTAGGGGTGCCGGGGAGTACTCTGTGTTCCAGCCTGGAACAGGGTGCCCCCGCGAGCCTCCCAGGTGTCCAGAAAACTCTACTGCCGTTAAAGACGCGCAGAGCAGAGGCTACGGCCTCATGGAAACTGCCGCACGGCTCCGCTTCTGCACCTCACGTCAGGGCCTTCCCTCCAGGCCTGTGCTCAATCTGGCTGTCCCGTTAGCGACACAGCATTGCAAGATGCTGACTTTCTCCTGGAGCACAGTGACTTCAGGTACGAGGCCCGCGAAGTAGGCAAAGCAGAGTGTTTCCTCACGGCAGCTCTCACAAGGGCGACGACAAATAGTTCCTGGGAGCTTCGGACTCACCAGGGATCTGGTCCTGCGGCTGTTTGAGGGCTCTGGAAACGTAGCTCTCCTCCAGGAACGTGCAGTGTGTTGCCCATCACTCGGCACGCACGGAGGGGCCTCCGAGGGGCAGAGCAATGGGCCTCGATATTGCTCAGCCGGACCACGGCGTGGGGGTGTCTGGAGATCCTCAGTGACCCTGGAGGGAAATGGATGCACACCCGAGGGGCCTAGGAGTCCTCAAATGGGAAATTCCGTTAACATAAACCCGAACGGTGACTAAGAACACATGGAAACTGCTGCATGCCGCCCTTTCTGCCCGGCTACGTAGGCAGGGCCTAAACTGGAGGCAAGTTCTCACGCTGAGTTTCCCTTCCGTTCTAGAGCTTGTCGGGCTAACCACCACCGCGGCCACGGAAGCACCGGGTTGAGATGGAGCAAACTGTTTTTCTTCCCAGAAGCATTTCGACAGGGTTTCCAGGCCTGTCAACAGCAGGGAACGTCAGGTAGCTTCGAGGCAGCATGAATGCAGCCTTCCAAATGGGAAAGAAAGGATAGTTCCAGCAGGCTCCCGTTTCCACGCGCACACTCAGCTTGCCTCCCTGTGGTTTCTAACCAGTCCAAAGAGACACACGTTACCCTGCGTTTGCTTCCCTGAACCAACTTCTCGAAGTAGGGTGCTCCGCATCAAGTGAACTGCCTCAACCAAGCAATGCCCTGGCTACGCCTCTGGGGCCTGCGGCTATTCAAAAGCCTGCAGGGCCACAGGAAGCACAGGACTTAAATCACAGTAAGAAGGCAAGCCGACTTTCTCTTGGGGGCAGGGTGACTTCAGGCAGGAGGTCCTAGATGGAATGCGAGGCCGAGGGGTCTCCCGGGGCAGCTCAGGCTAGGGCAAGGCGTAAGACCGCTAAGGCATGTGAGACGTGCCACAAGTCTGCTCGTGATAGTGTGGGTTTGGTGGGGAAACGAATCTGCTCCAGAAGAGAGTGCAGGCCGTTTCCCTACACTCGGCGTAGGGAGCACGGCTCCAAAGGGCTCCGGGCCTGGATGTTGCTTGGCAGACCTAGGGGTGCCGGGGAGTACTCTGTGTTCCAGCCTGGAACAGGGTGCCCCCGCGAGCCTCCCAGGTGTCCAGAAAACTCTACTGCCGTTAAAGACGCGCAGAGCAGAGGCTACGGCCTCATGGAAACTGCCGCACGGCTCCGCTTCTGCACCTCACGTCAGGGCCTTCCCTCCAGGCCTGTGCTCAATCTGGCTGTCCCGTTAGCGACACAGCATTGCAAGATGCTGACTTTCTCCTGGAGCACAGTGACTTCAGGTACGAGGCCCGCGAAGTAGGCAAAGCAGAGTGTTTCCTCACGGCAGCTCTCACAAGGGCGACGACAAATAGTTCCTGGGAGCTTCGGACTCACCAGGGATCTGGTCCTGCGGCTGTTTGAGGGCTCTGGAAACGTAGCTCTCCTCCAGGAAAGTGCAGTGTGTTGCCCATCACTCGGCACGCACGGAGGAGCCTCCGAGGGGCAGAGCAATGGGCCTCGATGTTGCTCAGCCGGACCACGGCGTGGGGGTGTCTGGAGGTCCTCAGTGACCTTGGAGGGAAATGGATGCACACCCGAGGGGCCTAGGAGTCCTCAAATGGGAAATTCCGTTAACATAAACCCGAACGGTGACTAAGAACTCATGGAAAGTGCTGCATGCCATTCTTTCTGCCCGGCTATGTAGGCAGGGCCTAAACTGGAGGCAAGTTCTCACGCTGAGTTTCCCTTCCGTTCTAGAGCTTGTCGGGCTAACCACCACCGCGCCCACGGAAGCACCGGGTTGAGACGGAGCAAACTCATTTTCTTCCCAGAAGCATTTCGACAGGGCTTCCAGGCCTGTCAACAGCAGGGAACGTCAGGTAGCTTCGAGGCAGCATGAATGCAGCCTTCCAAATGGGAAAGAAAGGATAGTTCCAGCAGGCTCCCGTTTCCACGCGCACACTCAGCTTGCCTCCCTGTGGTTTCTAACCAGTCCAAAGAGACACACGTTACCCTGCGTTTGCTTCCCTGAACCAACTTCTCGAAGTAGGGTGCTCCGCATCAAGAGAACTGCCTCAACCAAGGAATGTCCTGGCTACGCCTCTGGGGCCTGCGGCTATTCAAAAGCCTGCAGGGCCACAGGAAGCACAGGGCTTAAATCGCAGTAAGAAGGCAAGCCGACTTTCTCTTGGGGGCAGGGTGACTTCAGGCAGGAGGTCCTAGATGGAATGCGAGGCCGAGGGGTTTCCCGGGGCAGCTCAGGCTAGGGCAAGGCGTAAGACCGCTAAGGCATTTGAGACTTGCCACAAGTCTGCTCGTGATAGTGTGGGTTTGGTGGGGAAACGAATCTGCTCCAGAAGAGAGTGCAGGCCGTTTCCCTACACTGGGCGTAGGGAGCGCGGCTCCAAAGGGCTCCGGGCCTGGATGTTGCTTGGCAGACCTAGGGGTGCCGGGGAGTACTCTGTGTTCCAGCCTGGAACAGGGTGCCCCCGCGAGCCTCCCAGGTGTCCAGAAAACTCTACTGCCGTTAAAGACGCGCAGAGCAGAGGCTACGGCCTCATGGAAACTGCCGCACGGCTCCGCTTCTGCACCTCACGTCAGGGCCTTCCCTCCAGGCCTGTGCTCAATCTGGCTGTCCCGTTAGCGACACAGCATTGCAAGATGCTGACTTTCTCCTGGAGCACAGTGACTTCAGGTACGAGGCCCGCGAAGTAGGCAAAGCAGAGTGTTTCCTCACGGCAGCTCTCACAAGGGCGACGACAAATAGTTCCTGGGAGCTTCGGACTCACCAGGGATCTGGTCCTGCGGCTGTTTGAGGGCTCTGGAAACGTAGCTCTCCTCCAGGAACGTGCAGTGTGTTGCCCATCACTCGGCACGCACGGAGGGGCCTCCGAGGGGCAGAGCAATGGGCCTCGATATTGCTCAGCCGGACCACGGCGTGGGGGTGTCTGGAGATCCTCAGTGACCCTGGAGGGAAATGGATGCACACCCGAGGGGCCTAGGAGTCCTCAAATGGGAAATTCCGTTAACATAAACCCGAACGGTGACTAAGAACACATGGAAACTGCTGCATGCCGCCCTTTCTGCCCGGCTACGTAGGCAGGGCCTAAACTGGAGGCAAGTTCTCACGCTGAGTTTCCCTTCCGTTCTAGAGCTTGTCGGGCTAACCACCACCGCGGCCACGGAAGCACCGGGTTGAGACGGAGCAAACTGTTTTTCTTCCCAGAAGCATTTCGACAGGGTTTCCAGGCCTGTCAACAGCAGGGAACGTCAGGTAGCTTCGAGGCAGCATGAATGCAGCCTTCCAAATGGGAAAGAAAGGATAGTTCCAGCAGGCTCCCGTTTCCACGCGCACACTCAGCTTGCCTCCCTGTGGTTTCTAACCAGTCCAAAGAGACACACGTTACCCTGCGTTTGCTTCCCTGAACCAACTTCTCGAAGTAGGGTGCTCCGCATCAAGTGAACTGCCTCAACCAAGCAATGCCCTGGCTACGCCTCTGGGGCCTGCGGCTATTCAAAAGCCTGCAGGGCCACAGGAAGCACAGGACTTAAATCGCAGTAAGAAGGCAAGCCGACTTTCTCTTGGGGGCAGGGTGACTTCAGGCAGGAGGTCCTAGATGGAATGCGAGGCCGAGGGGTCTCCCGGGGCAGCTCAGGCTAGGGCAAGGCGTAAGACCGCTAAGGCATGTGAGACGTGCCACAAGTCTGCTCGTGATAGTGTGGGTTTGGTGGGGAAACGAATCTGCTCCAGAAGAGAGTGCAGGCCGTTTCCCTACACTGGGCGTAGGGAGCGCGGCTCCAAAGGGCTCCGGGCCTGGATGTTGCTTGGCAGACCTAGGGGTGCCGGGGAGTACTCTGTGTTCCAGCCTGGAACAGGGTGCCCCCGCGAGCCTCCCAGGTGTCCAGAAAACTCTACTGCCGTTAAAGACGCGCAGAGCAGAGGCTACGGCCTCATGGAAACTGCCGCACGGCTCCGCTTCTGCACCTCACGTCAGGGCCTTCCCTCCAGGCCTGTGCTCAATCTGGCTGTCCCGTTAGCGACACAGCATTGCAAGATGCTGACTTTCTCCTGGAGCACAGTGACTTCAGGTACGAGGCCCGCGAAGTAGGCAAAGCAGAGTGTTTCCTCACGGCAGCTCTCACAAGGGCGACGACAAATAGTTCCTGGGAGCTTCGGACTCACCAGGGATCTGGTCCTGCGGCTGTTTGAGGGCTCTGGAAACGTAGCTCTCCTCCAGGAACGTGCAGTGTGTTGCCCATCACTCGGCACGCACGGAGGGGCCTCCGAGGGGCAGAGCAATGGGCCTCGATGTTGCTCAGCCGGACCACGGCGTGGGGGTGTCTGGAGATCCTCAGTGACCCTGGAGGGAAATGGATGCACACCCGAGGGGCCTAGGAGTCCTCAAATGGGAAATTCCGTTAACATAAACCCGAACGGTGACTAAGAACACATGGAAACTGCTGCATGCCGCCCTTTCTGCCCGGCTACGTAGGCAGGGCCTAAACTGGAGGCAAGTTCTCACGCTGAGTTTCCCTTCCGTTCTAGAGCTTGTCGGGCTAACCACCACCGCGGCCACGGAAGCACCGGGTTGAGACGGAGCAAACTCATTTTCTTCCCAGAAGCATTTCGACAGGGTTTCCAGGCCTGTCAACAGCAGGGAACGTCAGGTAGCTTCGAGGCAGCATGAATGCAGCCTTCCAAATGGGAAAGAAAGGATAGTTCCAGCAGGCTCCCGTTTCCACGCGCACACTCAGCTTGCCTCCCTGTGGTTTCTAACCAGTCCAAAGAGACACACGTTACCCTGCGTTTGCTTCCCTGAACCAACTTCTCGAAGTAGGGTGCTCTGCATCAAGTGAACTGCCTCAACCAAGGAATGTCCTGGCTACGCCTCTGGGGCCTGCGGCTATTCAAAAGCCTGCAGGGCCACAGGAAGCACAGGGCTTAAATCGCAGTAAGAAGGCAAGCCGACTTTCTCTTGGGGGCAGGGTGACTTCAGGCAGGAGGTCCTAGATGGAATGCGAGGCCGAGGGGTCTCCCGGGGCAGCTCAGGCTAGGGCAAGGCGTAAGACCGCAAAGGCATGTGAGACGTGCCACAAGTCTGCTCGTGATAGTGTGGGTTTGGTGGGGAAACGAATCTGCTCCAGAAGAGAGTGCAGGCCGTTTCCCTACACTGGGCGTAGGGAGCGCGGCTCCAAAGGGCTCCGGGCCTGGATGTTGCTTGGCAGACCTAGGGGTGCCGGGGAGTACTCTGTGTTCCAGCCTGGAACAGGGTGCCCCCGCGAGCCTCCCAGGTGTCCAGAAAACTCTACTGCCGTTAAAGACGCGCAGAGCAGAGGCTACGGCCTCATGGAAACTGCCGCACGGCTCCGCTTCTGCACCTCACGTCAGGGCCTTCCCTCCAGGCCTGTGCTCAATCTGGCTGTCCCGTTAGCGACACAGCATTGCAAGATGCTGACTTTCTCCTGGAGCACAGTGACTTCAGGTACGAGGCCCGCGAAGTAGGCAAAGCAGAGTGTTTCCTCACGGCAGCTCTCACAAGGGCGACGACAAATAGTTCCTGGGAGCTTCGGACTCACCAGGGATCTGGTCCTGCGGCTGTTTGAGGGCTCTGGAAACGTAGCTCTCCTCCAGGAACGTGCAGTGTGTTGCCCATCACTCGGCACGCACGGAGGGGCCTCCGAGGGGCAGAGCAATGGGCCTCGATATTGCTCAGCCGGACCACGGCGTGGGGGTGTCTGGAGATCCTCAGTGACCCTGGAGGGAAATGGATGCACACCCGAGGGGCCTAGGAGTCCTCAAATGGGAAATTCCGTTAACATAAACCCGAACGGTGACTAAGAACTCATGGAAAGTGCTGCATGCCGCCCTTTCTGCCCGGCTACGTAGGCAGGGCCTAAACTGGAGGCAAGTTCTCACGCTGAGTTTCCCTTCCGTTCTAGAGCTTGTCGGGCTAACCACCACCGCGGCCACGGAAGCACCGGGTTGAGACGGAGCAAACTCATTTTCTTCCCAGAAGCATTTCGACAGGGCTTCCAGGCCTGTCAACAGCAGGGAACGTCAGGTAGCTTCGAGGCAGCATGAATGCAGCCTTCCAAATGGGAAAGAAAGGATAGTTCCAGCAGGCTCCCGTTTCCACGCGCACACTCAGCTTGCCTCCCTGTGGTTTCTAACCAGTCCAAAGAGACACACGTTACCCTGCGTTTGCTTCCCTGAACCAACTTCTCGAAGTAGGGTGCTCCGCATCAAGTGAACTGCCTCAACCAAGCAATGCCCTGGCTACGCCTCTGGGGCCTGCGGCTATTCAAAAGCCTGCAGGGCCACAGGAAGCACAGGGCTTAAATCGCAGTAAGAAGGCAAGCCGACTTTCTCTTGGGGGCAGGGTGACTTCAGGCAGGAGGTCCTAGATGGAATGCGAGGCCGAGGGGTCTCCCGGGGCAGCTCAGGCTAGGGCAAGGCGTAAGACCGCAAAGGCATGTGAGACGTGCCACAAGTCTGCTCGTGAAAGTGTGGGTTTGGTGGGGCAACGAATCTGCTCCAGAAGAGAGTGCAGGCCGTTTCCCTACACTCGGCGTAGGGAGCGCGGCTCCAAAGGGCTCCGGGCCTGGATGTTGCTTGGCAGACCTAGGGGTGCCGGGGAGTACTCTGTGTTCCAGCCTGGAACAGGGTGCCCCCGCGAGCCTCCCAGGTGTCCAGAAAACTCTACTGCCGTTAAAGACGCGCAGAGCAGAGGCTACGGCCTCATGGAAACTGCCGCACGGCTCCGCTTCTGCACCTCACGTCAGGGCCTTCCCTCCAGGCCTGTGCTCAATCTGGCTGTCCCGTTAGCGACACAGCATTGCAAGATGCTGACTTTCTCCTGGAGCACAGTGACTTCAGGTACGAGGCCCGCGAAGTAGGCAAAGCAGAGTGTTTCCTCACGGCAGCTCTCACAAGGGCGACGACAAATAGTTCCTGGGAGCTTCGGACTCACCAGGGATCTGGTCCTGCGGCTGTTTGAGGGCTCTGGAAACGTAGCTCTCCTCCAGGAACGTGCAGTGTGTTGCCCATCACTCGGCACGCACGGAGGAGCCTCCGAGGGGCAGAGCAATGGGTCTCGATGTTGCTCAGCCGGACCACGGCGTGGGGGTGTCTGGAGGTCCTCAGTGACCTTGGAGGGAAATGGATGCACACCCGAGGGGCCTAGGAGTCCTCAAATGGGAAATTCCGTTAACATAAACCCGAACGGTGACTAAGAACACATGGAAACTGCTGCATGCCGCCCTTTCTGCCCGGCTATGTAGGCAGGGCCTAAACTGGAGGCAAGTTCTCACGCTGAGTTTCCCTTCCGTTCTAGAGCTTGTCGGGCTAACCACCACCGCGGCCACGGAAGCACCGGGTTGAGACGGAGCAAACTCATTTTCTTCCCAGAAGCATTTCGACAGGGCTTCCAGGCCTGTCAACAGCAGGGAACGTCAGGTAGCTTCGAGGCAGCATGAATGCAGCCTTCCAAATGGGAAAGAAAGGATAGTTCCAGCAGGCTCCCGTTTCCACGCGCACACTCAGCTTGCCTCCCTGTGGTTTCTAACCAGTCCAAAGAGACACACGTTACCCTGCGTTTGCTTCCCTGAACCAACTTCTCGAAGTAGGGTGCTCCGCATCAAGTGAACTGCCTCAACCAAGCAATGCCCTGGCTACGCCTCTGGGGCCTGCGGCTATTCAAAAGCCTGCAGGGCCACAGGAAGCACAGGACTTAAATCGCAGTAAGAAGGCAAGCCGACTTTCTCTTGGGGGCAGGGTGACTTCAGGCAGGAGGTCCTAGATGGAATGCGAGGCCGAGGGGTCTCCCGGGGCAGCTCAGGCTAGGGCAAGGCGTAAGACCGCTAAGGCATGTGAGACGTGCCACAAGTCTGCTCGTGATAGTGTGGGTTTGGTGGGGAAACGAATCTGCTCCAGAAGAGAGTGCAGGCCGTTTCCCTACACTGGGCGTAGGGAGCGCGGTTCCAAAGGGCTCCGGGCCTGGATGTTGCTTGGCAGACCTAGGGGTGCCGGGGAGTACTCTGTGTTTCAGCCTGGAACAGGGTGCCCCCGCGAGCCTCCCAGGTGTCCAGAAAACTCTACTGCCATTACAGATGCGCAGAGCAGAGGCTACGGCCTCATGGAAACTGCCGCACGGCTCCGCTTCTGCACCTCACGTCAGGGCCTTCCCTCCAGGCCTGTGCTCAATCTGGCTGTCCCGTTAGCGACACAGCATTGCAAGATGCTGACTTTCTCCTGGAGCACAGTGACTTCAGGTACGAGGCCCGCGAAGTAGGCAAAGCAGAGTGTTTCCTCACGGCAGCTCTCACAAGGGCGACGACAAATAGTTCCTGGGAGCTTCGGACTCACCAGGGATCTGGTCCTGCGGCTGTTTGAGGGCTCTGGAAACGTAGCTCTCCTCCAGGAACGTGCAGTGTGTTGCCCATCACTCGGCACGCACGGAGGGGCCTCCGAGGGGCAGAGCAATGGGCCTCGATGTTGCTCAGCCAGACCACGGCGTGGGGGTGTCTGGAGGTCCTCAGTGACCCTGGAGGGAAATGGATGCACACCCGAGGGGCCTAGGAGTCCTCAAATGGGAAATTCCGTTAACATAAACCCGAACGGTGACTAAGAACACATGGAAACTGCTGCATGCCGCCCTTTCTGCCCGGCTACGTAGGCAGGGCCTAAACTGGAGGCAAGTTCTCACGCTGAGTTTCCCTTCCGTTCTAGAGCTTGTCGGGCTAACCACCACCGCGCCCACGGAAGCACCGGGTTGAGACGGAGCAAACTCATTTTCTTCCCAGAAGCATTTCGACAGGGCTTCCAGGCCTGTCAATAGCAGGGAACGTCAGGTAGCTTCGAGGCAGCATGAATGCAGCCTTCCAAATGGGAAAGAAAGGATAGTTCCAGCAGGCTCCCGTTTCCACGCGCACACTCAGCTTGCCTCCCTGTGGTTTCTAACCAGTCCAAAGAGACACACGTTACCCTGCGTTTGCTTCCCTGAACCAACTTCTCGAAGTAGGGTGCTCCGCATCAAGTGAACTGCCTCAACCAAGCAATGCCCTGGCTACGCTTCTGGGGCCTGCGGCTATTCAAAAGCCTGCAGGGCCACAGGAAGCACAGGGCTTAAATCGCAGTAAGAAGGCAAGCCGACTTTCTCTTGGGGGCAGGGTGACTTCAGGCAGGAGGTCCTAGATGGAATGCGAGGCCGAGGGGTCTCCCGGGGCAGCTCAGGCTAGGGCAAGGCGTAAGACCGCAAAGGCATGTGAGACGTGCCACAAGTCTGCTCGTGATAGTGTGGGTTTGGTGGGGCAACGAATCTGCTCCAGAAGAGAGTGCAGGCCGTTTCCCTACACTCGGCGTAGGGAGCGCGGCTCCAAAGGGCTCCGGGCCTGGATGTTGTTTGGCAGACCTAGGGGTGCCGGGGAGTACTCTGTGTTCCAGCCTGGAACAGGGTGCCCCCGCGAGCCTCCCAGGTGTCCAGAAAACTCTACTGCCGTTAAAGACGCGCAGAGCAGAGGCTACGGCCTCATGGAAACTGCCGCAAGGTTCCGCTTCTGCACCTCACGTCAGGGCCTTCCCTCCAGGCCTGTGCTCAATCTGGCTGTCCCGTTAGCGACACAGCATTGCAAGATGCTGACTTTCTCCTGGAGCACAGTGACTTCAGGTACGAGGCCCGCGAAGTAGGCAAAGCAGAGTGTTTCCTCACGGCAGCTCTCACAAGGGCGAAGACAAATAGTTCCTGGGAGCTTCGGACTCACCAGGGATCTGGTCCTGCGGCTGTTTGAGGGCTCTGGAAACGTAGCTCTCCTCCAGGAACGTGCAGTGTGTTGCCCATCACTCGGCACGCACGGAGGAGCCTCCGAGGGGCAGAGCAATGGGTCTCGATGTTGCTCAGCCGGACCACGGCGTGGGGGTGTCTGGAGGTCCTCAGTGACCTTGGAGGGAAATGGATGCACACCCGAGGGGCCTAGGAGTCCTCAAATGGGAAATTCCGTTAACATAAACCCGAACGGTGACTAAGAACACATGGAAACTGCTGCATGCCGCCCTTTCTGCCCGGCTACGTAGGCAGGGCCTAAACTGGAGGCAAGTTCTCACGCTGAGTTTCCCTTCCGTTCTAGAGCTTGTCGGGCTAACCACCACCGCGGCCACGGAAGCACCGGGTTGAGACGGAGCAAACTCATTTTCTTCCCAGAAGCATTTCGACAGGGCTTCCAGGCCTGTCAACAGCAGGGAACGTCAGGTAGCTTCGAGGCAGCATGAATGCAGCCTTCCAAATGGGAAAGAAAGGATAGTTCCAGCAGGCTCCCGTTTCCACGCGCACACTCAGCTTGCCTCCCTGTGGTTTCTAACCAGTCCAAAGAGACACACGTTACCCTGCGTTTGCTTCCCTGAACCAACTTCTCGAAGTAGGGTGCTCCGCATCAAGTGAACTGCCTCAACCAAGCAATGCCCTGGCTACGCCTCTGGGGCCTGCGGCTATTCAAAAGCCTGCAGGGCCACAGGAAGCACAGGACTTAAATCGCAGTAAGAAGGCAAGCCGACTTTCTCTTGGGGGCAGGGTGACTTCAGGCAGGAGGTCCTAGATGGAATGCGAGGCCGAGGGGTCTCCCGGGGCAGCTCAGGCTAGGGCAAGGCGTAAGACCGCTAAGGCATGTGAGACGTGCCACAAGTCTGCTCGTGATAGTGTGGGTTTGGTGGGGAAACGAATCTGCTCCAGAAGAGAGTGCAGGCCGTTTCCCTACACTGGGCGTAGGGAGCGCGGTTCCAAAGGGCTCCGGGCCTGGATGTTGCTTGGCAGACCTAGGGGTGCCGGGGAGTACTCTGTGTTTCAGCCTGGAACAGGGTGCCCCCGCGAGCCTCCCAGGTGTCCAGAAAACTCTACTGCCATTACAGATGCGCAGAGCAGAGGCTACGGCCTCATGGAAACTGCCGCACGGCTCCGCTTCTGCACCTCACGTCAGGGCCTTCCCTCCAGGCCTGTGCTCAATCTGGCTGTCCCGTTAGCGACACAGCATTGCAAGATGCTGACTTTCTCCTGGAGCACAGTGACTTCAGGTACGAGGCCCGCGAAGTAGGCAAAGCAGAGTGTTTCCTCACGGCAGCTCTCACAAGGGCGACGACAAATAGTTCCTGGGAGCTTCGGACTCACCAGGGATCTGGTCCTGCGGCTGTTTGAGGGCTCTGGAAACGTAGCTCTCCTCCAGGAACGTGCAGTGTGTTGCCCATCACTCGGCACGCACGGAGGGGCCTCCGAGGGGCAGAGCAATGGGCCTCGATGTTGCTCAGCCAGACCACGGCGTGGGGGTGTCTGGAGGTCCTCAGTGACCCTGGAGGGAAATGGATGCACACCCGAGGGGCCTAGGAGTCCTCAAATGGGAAATTCCGTTAACATAAACCCGAACGGTGACTAAGAACACATGGAAACTGCTGCATGCCGCCCTTTCTGCCCGGCTACGTAGGCAGGGCCTAAACTGGAGGCAAGTTCTCACGCTGAGTTTCCCTTCCGTTCTAGAGCTTGTCGGGCTAACCACCACCGCGCCCACGGAAGCACCGGGTTGAGACGGAGCAAACTCATTTTCTTCCCAGAAGCATTTCGACAGGGCTTCCAGGCCTGTCAATAGCAGGGAACGTCAGGTAGCTTCGAGGCAGCATGAATGCAGCCTTCCAAATGGGAAAGAAAGGATAGTTCCAGCAGGCTCCCGTTTCCACGCGCACACTCAGCTTGCCTCCCTGTGGTTTCTAACCAGTCCAAAGAGACACACGTTACCCTGCGTTTGCTTCCCTGAACCAACTTCTCGAAGTAGGGTGCTCCGCATCAAGTGAACTGCCTCAACCAAGCAATGCCCTGGCTACGCTTCTGGGGCCTGCGGCTATTCAAAAGCCTGCAGGGCCACAGGAAGCACAGGGCTTAAATCGCAGTAAGAAGGCAAGCCGACTTTCTCTTGGGGGCAGGGTGACTTCAAGCAGGAGGTCCTAGATGGAATGCGAGGCCGAGGGGTCTCCCGGGGCAGCTCAGGCTAGGGCAAGGCGTAAGACCGCAAAGGCATGTGAGACGTGCCACAAGTCTGCTCGTGATAGTGTGGGTTTGGTGGGGCAACGAATCTGCTCCAGAAGAGAGTGCAGGCCGTTTCCCTACACTCGGCGTAGGGAGCGCGGCTCCAAAGGGCTCCGGGCCTGGATGTTGTTTGGCAGACCTAGGGGTGCCGGGGAGTACTCTGTGTTCCAGCCTGGAACAGGGTGCCCCCGCGAGCCTCCCAGGTGTCCAGAAAACTCTACTGCCGTTAAAGACGCGCAGAGCAGAGGCTACGGCCTCATGGAAACTGCCGCACGGTTCCGCTTCTGCACCTCACGTCAGGGCCTTCCCTCCAGGCCTGTGCTCAATCTGGCTGTCCCGTTAGCGACACAGCATTGCAAGATGCTGACTTTCTCCTGGAGCACAGTGACTTCAGGTACGAGGCCCGCGAAGTAGGCAAAGCAGAGTGTTTCCTCACGGCAGCTCTCACAAGGGCGAAGACAAATAGTTCCTGGGAGCTTCGGACTCACCAGGGATCTGGTCCTGCGGCTGTTTGAGGGCTCTGGAAACGTAGCTCTCCTCCAGGAACGTGCAGTGTGTTGCCCATCACTCGGCACGCACGGAGGGGCCTCCGAGGGGCAGAGCAATGGGCCTCGATGTTGCTCAGCCGGACCACGGCGTGGGGGTGTCTGGAGATCCTCAGTGACCCTGCAGGGAAATGGATGCACACCCGAGGGGCCTAGGAGTCCTCAAATGGGAAATTCCGTTAACATAAACCCGAACGGTGACTAAGAACACATGGAAACTGCTGCATGCCGCCCTTTCTGCCCGGCTACGTAGGCAGGGCCTAAACTGGAGGCAAGTTCTCACGCTGAGTTTCCCTTCCGTTCTAGAGCTTGTCGGGCTAACCACCACCGCGGCCACGGAAGCACCGGGTTGAGAAGGAGCAAACTCATTTTCTTCCCAGAAGCATTTCGACAGGGCTTCCAGGCCTGTCAACAGCAGGGAACGTCAGGTAGCTTCGAGGCAGCATGAATGCAGCCTTCCGAATGGGAAAGAAAGGATAGTTCCAGCAGGCTCCCGTTTCCACGCGCACACTCAGCTTGCCTCCCTGTGGTTTCTAACCAGTCCAAAGAGACACACGTTACCCTGCGTTTGCTTCCCTGAACCAACTTCTCGAAGTAGGGTGCTCCGCATCAAGTGAACTGCCTCAACCAAGGAATGTCCTGGCTACGCCTCTGGGGCCTGCGGCTATTCAAAAGCCTGCAGGGCCACAGGAAGCACAGGGCTTAAATCGCAGTAAGAAGGCAAGCCGACTTTCTCTTGGGGGCAGGGTGACTTCAGGCAGGAGGTCCTAGATGGAATGCGAGGCCGAGGGGTTTCCCGGGGCAGCTCAGGCTAGGGCAAGGCGTAAGACCGCAAAGGCATGTGAGACGTGCCACAAGTCTGCTCGTGATAGTGTGGGTTTGGTGGGGCAACGAATCTGCTCCAGAAGAGAGTGCAGGCCGTTTCCCTACACTCGGCGTAGGGAGCGCGGCTCCAAAGGGCTCCGGGCCTGGATGTTGCTTGGCAGACCTAGGGGTGCCGGGGAGTATTCTGTGTTCCAGCCTGGAACAGGGTGCCCCCGCGAGCCTCCCAGGTGTCCAGAAAACTCTACTGCCGTTAAAGACGCGCAGAGCAGAGGCTACGGCCTCATGGAAACTGCCGCACGGTTCCGCTTCTGCACCTCACGTCAGGGCCTTCCCTCCAGGCCTGTGCTCAATCTGGCTGTCCCGTTAGCGACACAGCATTGCAAGATGCTGACTTTCTCCTGGAGCACAGTGACTTCAGGTACGAGGCCCACGAAGTAGGCAAAGCAGAGTGTTTCCTCACGGCAGCTCTCACAAGGGCGACGACAAATAGTTCCTGGGAGCTTCGGACTCACCAGGGATCTGGTCCTGCGGCTGTTTGAGGGCTCTGGAAACGTAGCTCTCCTCCAGGAACGTGTAGTGTGTTGCCCATCACTCGGCACGCACGGAGGGGCCTCCGAGGGGCAGAGCAATGGGCCTCGATGTTGCTCAGCCGGACCACGGCGTGGGGGTGTCTGGAGGTCCTCAGTGACCCTGGAGGGAAATGGATGCACACCCGAGGGGCCTAGGAGTCCTCAAATGGGAAATTCCGTTAACATAAACCCGAACGGTGACTAAGAACACATGGAAACTGCTGCACGCCGCCCTTTCTGCCCGGCTACGTAGGCAGGGCCTAAACTGGAGGCAAGTTCTCACGCTGAGTTTCCCTTCCGTTCTAGAGCTTGTCGGGCTAACCACCACCGCGGCCACGGAAGCATCGGTTTGAGACGGAGCAAACTCCTTTTCTTCCCAGAAGCATTTCGACAGGGCTTCCAGGCCTGTCAACAGCAGGGAACGTCAGGTAGCTTCGAGGCAGCATGAATGCAGCCTTCCAAATGGGAAAGAAAGGATAGTTCCAGCAGGCTCCCGTTTCCACGCGCACACTCAGCTTGCCTCCCTGTGGTTTCTAACCAGTCCAAAGAGACACACGTTACCCTGCGTTTGCTTCCCTGAACCAACTTCTCGAAGTAGGGTGCTCCGCATCAAGTGAACTGCCTCAACCAAGCAATGCCCTAGCTACGCCTCTGGGGCCTGCGGCTATTCAAAGCCTGCAGGGCCACAGGAAGCACAGGACTTAAATCGCAGTAAGAAGGCAAGCCGACTTTCTCTTGGGGGCAGGGTGACTTCAGGCAGGAGGTCCTGGATGGAATGCGAGGCCGAGGGGTCTCCCGGGGCAGCTCAGGCTAGGGCAAGGCGTAAGACCGCTAAGGCATTTGAGACGTGCCACAAGTCTGCTCGTGAAAGTGTGGGTTTGGTGGGGAAACGAATCTGCTCCAGAAGAGAGTGCAGGCCGTTTCCCTACACTGGGCGTAGGGAGCGCGGCTCCAAAGGGCTCCGGGCCTGGATGTTGCTTGGCAGACCTAGGGGTGCCGGGGAGTATTCTGTGTTCCAGCCTGGAACAGGGTGCCCCCGCGAGCCTCCCAGGTGTCCAGAAAACTCTACTGCCGTTAAAGACGCGCAGAGCAGAGGCTACGGCCTCATGGAAACTGCCGCACGGTTCCGCTTCTGCACCTCACGTCAGGGCCTTCCCTCCAGGCCTGTGCTCAATCTGGCTGTCCCGTTAGCGACACAGCATTGCAAGATGCTGACTTTCTCCTGGAGCACAGTGACTTCAGGTACGAGGCCCACGAAGTAGGCAAAGCAGAGTGTTTCCTCACGGCAGCTCTCACAAGGGCGACGACAAATAGTTCCTGGGAGCTTCGGACTCACCAGGGATCTGGTCCTGCGGCTGTTTGAGGGCTCTGGAAACGTAGCTCTCCTCCAGGAACGTGTAGTGTGTTGCCCATCACTCGGCACGCACGGAGGGGCCTCCGAGGGGCAGAGCAATGGGCCTCGATGGTGCTCAGCCGGACCACGGCGTGGGGGTGTCTGGAGGTCCTCAGTGACCCTGGAGGGAAATGGATGCACACCCGAGGGGCCTAGGAGTCCTCAAATGGGAAATTCCGTTAACATAAACCCGAACGGTGACTAAGAACACATGGAAACTGCTGCATGCCGCCCTTTCTGCCCGGCTACGTAGGCAGGGCCTAAACTGGAGGCAAGTTCTCACGCTGAGTTTCCCTTCCGTTCTAGAGCTTGTCGGGCTAACCACCACCGCGGCCACGGAAGCATCGGTTTGAGACGGAGCAAACTCCTTTTCTTCCCAGAAGCATTTCGACAGGGCTTCCAGGCCTGTCAACAGCAGGGAACGTCAGGTAGCTTCGAGGCAGCATGAATGCAGCCTTCCAAATGGGAAAGAAAGGATAGTTCCAGCAGGCTCCCGTTTCCACGCGCACACTCAGCTTGCCTCCCTGTGGTTTCTAACCAGTCCAAAGAGACACACGTTACCCTGCGTTTGCTTCCCTGAACCAACTTCTCGAAGTAGGGTGCTCCGCATCAAGTGAACTGCCTCAACCAAGCAATGCCCTAGCTACGCCTCTGGGGCCTGCGGCTATTCAAAGCCTGCAGGGCCACAGGAAGCACAGGACTTAAATCGCAGTAAGAAGGCAAGCCGACTTTCTCTTGGGGGCAGGGTGACTTCAGGCAGGAGGTCCTAGATGGAATGCGAGGCCGAGGGGTCTCCCGGGGCAGCTCAGGCTAGGGCAAGGCGTAAGACCGCTAAGGCATTTGAGACGTGCCACAAGTCTGCTCGTGAAAGTGTGGGTTTGGTGGGGAAACGAATCTGCTCCAGAAGAGAGTGCAGGCCGTTTCCCTACACTCGGCGTAGGGAGCGCGGCTCCAAAGGGCTCCGGGCCTGGATGTTGCTTGGCAGACCTAGGGGTGCCGGGGAGTACTCTGTGTTCCAGCCTGGAACAGGGTGCCCCCGCGAGCCTCCCAGGTGTCCAGAAAACTCTACTGCCGTTAAAGACGCGCAGAGCAGAGGCTACGGCCTCATGGAAACTGCTGCACGGCTCCGCTTCTGCACCTCACGTCAGGGCCTTCCCTCCAGGCCTGTGCTCAATCTGGCTGTCCCGTTAGCGACACAGCATTGCAAGATGCTGACTTTCTCCTGGAGCACAGTGACTTCAGGTACGAGGCCCGCGAAGTAGGCAAAGCAGAGTGTTTCCTCACGGCAGCTCTCACAAGGGTGACGACAAATAGTTCCTGGGAGCTTCGGACTCACCAGGGATCTGGTCCTGCGGCTGTTTGAGGGCTCTGGAAACGTAGCTCTCCTCCAGGAACGTGCAGTGTGTTGCCCATCACTCGGCACGCACGGAGGGGCCTCCGAGGGGCAGAGCAATGGGCCTCGATATTGCTCAGCCGGACCACGGCGTGGGGGTGTCTGGAGATCCTCAGTGACCCTGGAGGGAAATGGATGCACACCCGAGGGGCCTAGGAGTCCTCAAATGGGAAATTCCGTTAACATAAACCCGAACGGTGACTAAGAACACATGGAAACTGCTGCATGCCGCCCTTTCTGCCCGGCTACGTAGGCAGGGCCTAAACTGGAGGCAAGTTCTCACGCTGAGTTTCCCTTCCTTTCTAGAGCTTGTCGGGCTAACCACCACCGCGGCCACGGAAGCATCGGTTTGAGACGGAGCAAACTCCTTTTCTTCCCAGAAGCATTTCGACAGGGCTTCCAGGCCTGTCAACAGCAGGGAACGTCAGGTAGCTTCGAGGCAGCATGAATGCAGCCTTCCAAATGGGAAAGAAAGGATAGTTCCAGCAGGCTCCCGTTTCCACGCGCACACTCAGCTTGCCTCCCTGTGGTTTCTAACCAGTCCAAAGAGACACACGTTACCCTGCGTTTCCTTCCCTGAACCAACTTCTCGAAGTAGGGTGATCCGCATCAAGTGAACTGCCTCAACCAAGCAATGCCCTGGCTACGCCTCTGGGGCCTGCGGCTATTCAAAAGCCTGCAGGGCCACAGGAAGCACAGGACTTAAATCGCAGTAAGAAGGCAAGCCGACTTTCTCTTGGGGGCAGGGTGACTTCAGGCAGGAGGTCCTAGATGGAATGCGAGGCCGAGGGGTCTCCCGGGGCAGCTCAGGCTAGGGCAAGGCGTAAGACCGCTAAGGCATGTGAGACGTGCCACAAGTCTGCTCGTGAAAGTGTGGGTTTGGTGGGGCAACGAATCTGCTCCAGAAGAGAGTGCAGGCCGTTTCCCTACACTGGGCGTAGGGAGCGCGGCTCCAAAGGGCTCCGGGCCTGGATGTTGCTTGGCAGACCTAGGGGTGCCGGGGAGTATTCTGTGTTCCAGCCTGGAACAGGGTGCCCCCGCGAGCCTCCCAGGTGTCCAGAAAACTCTACTGCCGTTAAAGACGCGCAGAGCAGAGGCTACGGCCTCATGGAAACTGCCGCACGGTTCCGCTTCTGCACCTCACGTCAGGGCCTTCCCTCCAGGCCTGTGCTCAATCTGGCTGTCCCGTTAGCGACACAGCATTGCAAGATGCTGACTTTCTCCTGGAGCACAGTGACTTCAGGTACGAGGCCCACGAAGTAGGCAAAGCAGAGTGTTTCCTCACGGCAGCTCTCACAAGGGCGACGACAAATAGTTCCTGGGAGCTTCGGACTCACCAGGGATCTGGTCCTGCGGCTGTTTGAGGGCTCTGGAAACGTAGCTCTCCTCCAGGAACGTGTAGTGTGTTGCCCATCACTCGGCACGCACGGAGGGGCCTCCGAGGGGCAGAGCAATGGGCCTCGATGTTGCTCAGCCGGACCACGGCGTGGGGGTGTCTGGAGGTCCTCAGTGACCCTGGAGGGAAATGGATGCACACCCGAGGGGCCTAGGAGTCCTCAAATGGGAAATTCCGTTAACATAAACCCGAACGGTGACTAAGAACACATGGAAACTGCTGCACGCCGCCCTTTCTGCCCGGCTACGTAGGCAGGGCCTAAACTGGAGGCAAGTTCTCACGCTGAGTTTCCCTTCCGTTCTAGAGCTTGTCGGGCTAACCACCACCGCGGCCACGGAAGCATCGGTTTGAGACGGAGCAAACTCCTTTTCTTCCCAGAAGCATTTCGACAGGGCTTCCAGGCCTGTCAACAGCAGGGAACGTCAGGTAGCTTCGAGGCAGCATGAATGCAGCCTTCCAAATGGGAAAGAAAGGATAGTTCCAGCAGGCTCCCGTTTCCACGCGCACACTCAGCTTGCCTCCCTGTGGTTTCTAACCAGTCCAAAGAGACACACGTTACCCTGCGTTTGCTTCCCTGAACCAACTTCTCGAAGTAGGGTGCTCCGCATCAAGTGAACTGCCTCAACCAAGCAATGCCCTAGCTACGCCTCTGGGGCCTGCGGCTATTCAAAGCCTTCAGGGCCACAGGAAGCACAGGACTTAAATCGCAGTAAGAAGGCAAGCCGACTTTCTCTTGGGGGCAGGGTGACTTCAGGCAGGAGGTCCTAGATGGAATGCGAGGCCGAGGGGTCTCCCGGGGCAGCTCAGGCTAGGGCAAGGCGTAAGACCGCTAAGGCATTTGAGACGTGCCACAAGTCTGCTCGTGAAAGTGTGGGTTTGGTGGGGAAACGAATCTGCTCCAGAAGAGAGTGCAGGCCGTTTCCCTACACTGGGCGTAGGGAGCGCGGCTCCAAAGGGCTCCGGGCCTGGATGTTGCTTGGCAGACCTAGGGGTGCCGGGGAGTATTCTGTGTTCCAGCCTGGAACAGGGTGCCCCCGCGAGCCTCCCAGGTGTCCAGAAAACTCTACTGCCGTTAAAGACGCGCAGAGCAGAGGCTACGGCCTCATGGAAACTGCCGCACGGTTCCGCTTCTGCACCTCACGTCAGGGCCTTCCCTCCAGGCCTGTGCTCAATCTGGCTGTCCCGTTAGCGACACAGCATTGCAAGATGCTGACTTTCTCCTGGAGCACAGTGACTTCAGGTACCAGGCCCACGAAGTAGGCAAAGCAGAGTGTTTCCTCACGGCAGCTCTCACAAGGGCGACGACAAATAGTTCCTGGGAGCTTCGGACTCACCAGGGATCTGGTCCTGCGGCTGTTTGAGGGCTCTGGAAACGTAGCTCTCCTCCAGGAACGTGTAGTGTGTTGCCCATCACTCGGCACGCACGGAGGGGCCTCCGAGGGGCAGAGCAATGGGCCTCGATGGTGCTCAGCCGGACCACGGCGTGGGGGTGTCTGGAGGTCCTCAGTGACCCTGGAGGGAAATGGATGCACACCCGAGGGGCCTAGGAGTCCTCAAATGGGAAATTCCGTTAACATAAACCCGAACGGTGACTAAGAACACATGGAAACTGCTGCATGCCGCCCTTTCTGCCCGGCTACGTAGGCAGGGCCTAAACTGGAGGCAAGTTCTCACGCTGAGTTTCCCTTCCGTTCTAGAGCTTGTCGGGCTAACCACCACCGCGGCCACGGAAGCATCGGTTTGAGACGGAGCAAACTCCTTTTCTTCCCAGAAGCATTTCGACAGGGCTTCCAGGCCTGTCAACAGCAGGGAACGTCAGGTAGCTTCGAGGCAGCATGAATGCAGCCTTCCAAATGGGAAAGAAAGGATAGTTCCAGCAGGCTCCCATTTCCACGCGCACACTCAGCTTGCCTCCCTGTGGTTTCTAACCAGTCCAAAGAGACACACGTTACCCTGCGTTTGCTTCCCTGAACCAACTTCTCGAAGTAGGGTGCTCCGCATCAAGTGAACTGCCTCAACCAAGGAATGTCCTGGCTACGCCTCTGGGGCCTGCGGCTATTCAAAAGCCTGCAGGGCCACAGGAAGCACAGGGCTTAAATCGCAGTAAGAAGGCAAGCCGACTTTCTCTTGGGGGCAGTGTGACTTCAGGCAGGAGGTCCTAGATGGAATGCGAGGCCGAGGGGTTTCCCGGGGCAGCTCAGGCTAGGGCAAGGCGTAAGACCGCAAAGGCATGTGAGACGTGCCACAAGTCTGCTCGTGATAGTGTGGGTTTGGTGGGGCAACGAATCTGCTCCAGAAGAGAGTGCAGGCCGTTTCCCTACACTCGGCGTAGGGAGCGCGGCTCCAAAGGGCTCCGGGCCTGGATGTTGCTTGGCAGACCTAGGGGTGCCGGGGAGTACTCTGTGTTCCAGCCTGGAACAGGGTGCCCCCGCGAGCCTCCCAGGTGTCCAGAAAACTCTACTGCCGTTAAAGACGCGCAGAGCAGAGGCTACGGCCTCATGGAAACTGCCGCACGGCTCCGCTTCTCCACCTCACGTCAGGGCCTTCCCTCCAGGCCTGTGCTCAATCTGGCTGTCCCGTTAGCGACACAGCATTGCAAGATGCTGACTTTCTCCTGGAGCACAGTGACTTCAGGTACGAGGCCCGCGAAGTAGGCAAAGCAGAGTGTTTCCTCACGGCAGCTCTCACAAGGGCGACGACAAATAGTTCCTGGGAGCTTCGGACTCACCAGGGATCTGGTCCTGCGGCTGTTTGAGGGCTCTGGAAACGTAGCTCTCCTCCAGGAACGTGTAGTGTGTTGCCCATCACTCGGCACGCACGGAGGGGCCTCCGAGGGGCAGAGCAATGGGCCTCGATGTTGCTCAGCCGGACCACGGCGTGGGGGTGTCTGGAGGTCCTCAGTGACCCTGGAGGGAAATGGATGCACACCCGAGGGGCCTAGGAGTCCTCAAATGGGAAATTCCGTTAACATAAACCCGAACGGTGACTAAGAACACATGGAAACTGCTGCATGCCGCCCTTTCTGCCCGGCTACGTAGGCAGGGCCTAAACTGGAGGCAAGTTCTCACGCTGAGTTTCCCTTCCGTTCTAGAGCTTGTCGGGCTAACCACCACCGCGGCCACGGAAGCATCGGTTTGAGACGGAGCAAACTCCTTTTCTTCCCAGAAGCATTTCGACAGGGCTTCCAGGCCTGTCAACAGCAGGGAACGTCAGGTAGCTTCGAGGCAGCATGAATGCAGCCTTCCAAATGGGAAAGAAAGGATAGTTCCAGCAGGCTCCCGTTTCCACGCGCACACTCAGCTTGCCTCCCTGTGGTTTCTAACCAGTCCAAAGAGACACACGTTACCCTGCGTTTGCTTCCCTGAACCAACTTCTCGAAGTAGGGTGCTCCGCATCAAGTGAACTGCCTCAACCAAGCAATGCCCTAGCTACGCCTCTGGGGCCTGCGGCTATTCAAAGCCTGCAGGGCCACAGGAAGCACAGGACTTAAATCGCAGTAAGAAGGCAAGCCGACTTTCTCTTGGGGGCAGGGTGAGTTCAGGCAGGAGGTCCTAGATGGAATGCGAGGCCGAGGGGTCTCCCGGGGCAGCTCAGGCTAGGGCAAGGCGTAAGACCGCTAAGGCATTTGAGACGTGCCACAAGTCTGCTCGTGAAAGTGTGGGTTTGGTGGGGAAACGAATCTGCTCCAGAAGAGAGTGCAGGCCGTTTCCCTACACTGGGCGTAGGGAGCGCGGCTCCAAAGGGCTCCGGGCCTGGATGTTGCTTGGCAGACCTAGGGGTGCCGGGGAGTATTCTGTGTTCCAGCCTGGAACAGGGTGCCCCCGCGAGCCTCCCAGGTGTCCAGAAAACTCTACTGCCGTTAAAGACGCGCAGAGCAGAGGCTACGGCCTCATGGAAACTGCCGCACGGTTCCGCTTCTGCACCTCACGTCAGGGCCTTCCCTCCAGGCCTGTGCTCAATCTGGCTGTCCCGTTAGCGACACAGCATTGCAAGATGCTGACTTTCTCCTGGAGCACAGTGACTTCAGGTACGAGGCCCACGAAGTAGGCAAAGCAGAGTGTTTCCTCACGGCAGCTCTCACAAGGGCGACGACAAATAGTTCCTGGGAGCTTCGGACTCACCAGGGATCTGGTCCTGCGGCTGTTTGAGGGCTCTGGAAACGTAGCTCTCCTCCAGGAACGTGTAGTGTGTTGCCCATCACTCGGCACGCACGGAGGGGCCTCCGAGGGGCAGAGCAATGGGCCTCGATGGTGCTCAGCCGGACCACGACGTGGGGGTGTCTGGAGGTCCTCAGTGACCCTGGAGGGAAATGGATGCACACCCGAGGGGTCTAGGAGTCCTCAAATGGGAAATTCCGTTAACATAAACCCGAACGGTGACTAAGAACACATGGAAACTGCTGCATGCCGCCCTTTCTGCCCGGCTACGTAGGCAGGGCCTAAACTGGAGGCAAGTTCTCACGCTGAGTTTCCCTTCCGTTCTAGAGCTTGTCGGGCTAACCACCACCGCGGCCACGGAAGCATCGGTTTGAGACGGAGCAAACTCCTTTTCTTCCCAGAAGCATTTCGACAGGGCTTCCAGGCCTGTCAACAGCAGGGAACGTCAGGTAGCTTCGAGGCAGCATGAATGCAGCCTTCCAAATGGGAAAGAAAGGATAGTTCCAGCAGGCTCCCGTTTCCACGCGCACACTCAGCTTGCCTCCCTGTGGTTTCTAACCAGTCCAAAGAGACACACGTTACCCTGCGTTTGCTTCCCTGAACCAACTTCTCGAAGTAGGGTGCTCCGCATCAAGTGAACTGCCTCAACCAAGCAATGCCCTAGCTACGCCTCTGGGGCCTGCGGCTATTCAAAGCCTGCAGGGCCACAGGAAGCACAGGACTTAAATCGCAGTAAGAAGGCAAGCCGACTTTCTCTTGGGGGCAGGGTGACTTCAGGCAGGAGGTCCTAGATGGAATGCGAGGCCGAGGGGTCTCCCGGGGCAGCTCAGGCTAGGGCAAGGCGTAAGACCGCTAAGGCATTTGAGACGTGCCACAAGTCTGCTCGTGAAAGTGTGGGTTTGGTGGGGAAACGAATCTGCTCCAGAAGAGAGTGCAGGCCGTTTCCCTACACTCGGCGTAGGGAGCGCGGCTCCAAAGGGCTCCGGGCCTGGATGTTGCTTGGCAGACCTAGGGGTGCCGGGGAGTACTCTGTGTTCCAGCCTGGAACAGGGTGCCCCCGCGAGCCTCCCAGGTGTCCAGAAAACTCTACTGCCGTTAAAGACGCGCAGAGCAGAGGCTACGGCCTCATGGAAACTGCTGCACGGCTCCGCTTCTGCACCTCACGTCAGGGCCTTCCCTCCAGGCCTGTGCTCAATCTGGCTGTCCCGTTAGCGACACAGCATTGCAAGATGCTGACTTTCTCCTGGAGCACAGTGACTTCAGGTACGAGGCCCGCGAAGTAGGCAAAGCAGAGTGTTTCCTCACGGCAGCTCTCACAAGGGCGACGACAAATAGTTCCTGGGAGCTTCGGACTCACCAGGGATCTGGTCCTGCGGCTGTTTGAGGGCTCTGGAAACGTAGCTCTCCTCCAGGAACGTGCAGTGTGTTGCCCATCACTCGGCACGCACGGAGGGGCCTCCGAGGGGCAGAGCAATGGGCCTCGATATTGCTCAGCCGGACCACGGCGTGGGGGTGTCTGGAGATCCTCAGTGACCCTGGAGGGAAATGGATGCACACCCGAGGGGCCTAGGAGTCCTCAAATGGGAAATTCCGTTAACATAAACCCGAACGGTGACTAAGAACACATGGAAACTGCTGCATGCCGCCCTTTCTGCCCGGCTACGTAGGCAGGGCCTAAACTGGAGGCAAGTTCTCACGCTGAGTTTCCCTTCCGTTCTAGAGCTTGTCGGGCTAACCACCACCGCGGCCACGGAAGCATCGGTTTGAGACGGAGCAAACTCCTTTTCTTCCCAGAAGCATTTCGACAGGGCTTCCAGGCCTGTCAACAGCAGGGAACGTCAGGTAGCTTCGAGGCAGCATGAATGCAGCCTTCCAAATGGGAAAGAAAGGATAGTTCCAGCAGGCTCCCGTTTCCACGCGCACACTCAGCTTGCCTCCCTGTGGTTTCTAACCAGTCCAAAGAGACACACGTTACCCTGCGTTTCCTTCCCTGAACCAACTTCTCGAAGTAGGGTGATCCGCATCAAGTGAACTGCCTCAACCAAGCAATGCCCTGGCTACGCCTCTGGGGCCTGCGGCTATTCAAAAGCCTGCAGGGCCACAGGAAGCACAGGACTTAAATCGCAGTAAGAAGGCAAGCCGACTTTCTCTTGGGGGCAGGGTGACTTCAGGCAGGAGGTCCTAGATGGAATGCGAGGCCGAGGGGTCTCCCGGGGCAGCTCAGGCTAGGGCAAGGCGTAAGACCGCTAAGGCATGTGAGACGTGCCACAAGTCTGCTCGTGAAAGTGTGGGTTTGGTGGGGCAACGAATCTGCTCCAGAAGAGAGTGCAGGCCGTTTCCCTACACTGGGCGTAGGGAGCGCGGCTCCAAAGGGCTCCGGGCCTGGATGTTGCTTGGCAGACCTAGGGGTGCCGGGGAGTATTCTGTGTTCCAGCCTGGAACAGGGTGCCCCCGCGAGCCTCCCAGGTGTCCAGAAAACTCTACTGCCGTTAAAGACGCGCAGAGCAGAGGCTACGGCCTCATGGAAACTGCCGCACGGTTCCGCTTCTGCACCTCACGTCAGGGCCTTCCCTCCAGGCCTGTGCTCAATCTGGCTGTCCCGTTAGCGACACAGCATTGCAAGATGCTGACTTTCTCCTGGAGCACAGTGACTTCAGGTACGAGGCCCACGAAGTAGGCAAAGCAGAGTGTTTCCTCACGGCAGCTCTCACAAGGGCGACGACAAATAGTTCCTGGGAGCTTCGGACTCACCAGGGATCTGGTCCTGCGGCTGTTTGAGGGCTCTGGAAACGTAGCTCTCCTCCAGGAACGTGTAGTGTGTTGCCCATCACTCGGCACGCACGGAGGGGCCTCCGAGGGGCAGAGCAATGGGCCTCGATGTTGCTCAGCCGGACCACGGCGTGGGGGTGTCTGGAGGTCCTCAGTGACCCTGGAGGGAAATGGATGCACACCCGAGGGGCCTAGGAGTCCTCAAATGGGAAATTCCGTTAACATAAACGCGAACGGTGACTAAGAACACATGGAAACTGCTGCATGCCGCCCTTTCTGCCCGGCTACGTAGGCAGGGCCTAAACTGGAGGCAAGTTCTCACGCTGAGTTTCCCTTCCGTTCTAGAGCTTGTCGGGCTAACCACCACCGCGGCCACGGAAGCATCGGTTTGAGACGGAGCAAACTCCTTTTCTTCCCAGAAGCATTTCGACAGGGCTTCCAGGCCTGTCAACAGCAGGGAACGTCAGGTAGCTTCGAGGCAGCATGAATGCAGCCTTCCAAATGGGAAAGAAAGGATAGTTCCAGCAGGCTCCCGTTTCCACGCGCACACTCAGCTTGCCTCCCTGTGGTTTCTAACCAGTCCAAAGAGACACACGTTACCCTGCGTTTGCTTCCCTGAACCAACTTCTCGAAGTAGGGTGCTCCGCATCAAGTGAACTGCCTCAACCAAGCAATGCCCTAGCTACGCCTCTGGGGCCTGCGGCTATTCAAAGCCTGCAGGGCCACAGGAAGCACAGGACTTAAATCGCAGTAAGAAGGCAAGCCGACTTTCTCTTGGGGGCAGGGTGACTTCAGGCAGGAGGTCCTAGATGGAATGCGAGGCCGAGGGGTCTCCCGGGGCAGCTCAGGCTAGGGCAAGGCGTAAGACCGCTAAGGCATTTGAGACGTGCCACAAGTCTGCTCGTGAAAGTGTGGGTTTGGTGGGGAAACGAATCTGCTCCAGAAGAGAGTGCAGGCCGTTTCCCTACACTCGGCGTAGGGAGCGCGGCTCCAAAGGGCTCCGGGCCTGGATGTTGCTTGGCAGACCTAGGGGTGCCGGGGAGTACTCTGTGTTCCAGCCTGGAACAGGGTGCCCCCGCGAGCCTCCCAGGTGTCCAGAAAACTCTACTGCCATTAAAGACGCGCAGAGCAGAGGCTACGGCCTCATGGAAACTGCCGCACGGCTCCGCTTCTGCACCTCACGTCAGGGCCTTCCCTCCAGGCCTGTGCTCAATCTGGCTGTCCCGTTAGCGACACAGCATTGCAAGATGCTGACTTTCTCCTGGAGCACAGTGACTTCAGGTACGAGGCCCACGAAGTAGGCAAAGCAGAGTGTTTCCTCACGGCAGCTCTCACAAGGGCGACGACAAATAGTTCCTGGGAGCTTCGGACTCACCAGGGATCTGGTCCTGCGGCTGTTTGAGGGCTCTGGAAACGTAGCTCTCCTCCAGGAATGTGCAGTGTGTTGCCCATCACTCGGCACGCACGGAGGGGCCTCCGAGGGGCAGAGCAATGGGCCTCGATGTTGCTCAGCCGGACCACGGCGTGGGGGTGTCTGGAGGTCCTCAGTGACCTTGGAGGGAAATGGATGCACACCCGAGGGGCCTAGGAGTCCTCAAATGGGAAATTCCGTTAACATAAACCCGAACGGTGACTAAGAACTCATGGAAAGTGCTGCATGCCGCCCTTTCTGCCCGGCTACGTAGGCAGGGCCTAAACTGGAGGCAAGTTCTCACGCTGAGTTTCCCTTCCGTTCTAGAGCTTGTCGGGCTAACCACCACCGCGCCCACGGAAGCACCGGGTTGAGACGGAGCAAACTCCTTTTCTTCCCAGAAGCATTTCGACAGGGCTTCCAGGCCTGTCAACAGCAGGGAACGTCAGGTAGCTTCGAGGCAGCATGAATGCAGCCTTCCAAATGGGAAAGAAAGGATAGTTCCAGCAGGCTCCCGTTTCCACGCGCACACTCAGCTTGCCTCCCTGTGGTTTCTAACCAGTCCAAAGAGACACACGTTACCCTGCGTTTGCTTCCCTGAACCAACTTCTCGAAGTAGGGTGCTCCGCATCAAGTGAACTGCCTCAACCAAGGAATGTCCTGGCTACGCCTCTGGGGCCTGCGGCTATTCAAAAGCCTGCAGGGCCACAGGAAGCACAGGGCTTAAATCGCAGTAAGAAGGCAAGCCGACTTTCTCTTGGGGGCAGGGTGACTTCAGGCAGGAGGTCCTAGATGGAATGCGAGGCCGAGGGGTTTCCCGGGGCAGCTCAGGCTAGGGCAAGGCGTAAGACCGCAAAGGCATGTGAGACGTGCCACAAGTCTGCTCGTGATAGTGTGGGTTTGGTGGGGCAACGAATCTGCTCCAGAAGAGAGTGCAGGCCGTTTCCCTACACTCGGCGTAGGGAGCGCGGCTCCAAAGGGCTCCGGGCCTGGATGTTGCTTGGCAGACCTAGGGGTGCCGGGGAGTACTCTGTGTTCCAGCCTGGAACAGGGTGCCCCCGCGAGCCTCCCAGGTGTCCAGAAAACTCTACTGCCGTTAAAGACGCGCAGAGCAGAGGCTACGGCCTCATGGAAACTGCCGCACGGCTCCGCTTCTGCACCTCACGTCAGGGCCTTCCCTCCAGGCCTGTGCTCAATCTGGCTGTCCCGTTAGCGACACAGCATTGCAAGATGCTGACTTTCTCCTGGAGCACAGTGACTTCAGGTACGAGGCCCGCGAAGTAGGCAAAGCAGAGTGTTTCCTCACGGCAGCTCTCACAAGGGCGACGACAAATAGTTCCTGGGAGCTTCGGACTCACCAGGGATCTGGTCCTGCGGCTGTTTGAGGGCTCTGGAAACGTAGCTCTCCTCCAGGAAGGTGCAGTGTGTTGCCCATCACTCGGCACGCACGGAGGGGCCTCCGAGGGGCAGAGCAATGGGCCTCGATATTGCTCAGCCGGACCACGGCGTGGGGGTGTCTGGAGATCCTCAGTGACCCTGGAGGGAAATGGATGCACACCCGAGGGGCCTAGGAGTCCTCAAATGGGAAATTCCGTTAACATAAACCCGAACGGTGACTAAGAACACATGGAAACTGCTGCATGCCGCCCTTTCTGCCCGGCTACGTAGGCAGGGCCTAAACTGGAGGCAAGTTCTCACGCTGAGTTTCCCTTCCGTTCTAGAGCTTGTCGGGCTAACCACCACCGCGGCCACGGAAGCATCGGTTTGAGACGGAGCAAACTCCTTTTCTTCCCAGAAGCATTTCGACAGGGCTTCCAGGCCTGTCAACAGCAGGGAACGTCAGGTAGCTTCGAGGCAGCATGAATGCAGCCTTCCAAATGGGAAAGAAAGGATAGTTCCAGCAGGCTCCCGTTTCCACGCGCACACTCAGCTTGCCTCCCTGTGGTTTCTAACCAGTCCAAAGAGACACACGTTACCCTGCGTTTGCTTCCCTGAACCAACTTCTCGAAGTAGGGTGCTCCGCATCAAGTGAACTGCCTCAACCAAGCAATGCCCTAGCTACGCCTCTGGGGCCTGCGGCTATTCAAAGCCTGCAGGGCCACAGGAAGCACAGGACTTAAATCGCAGTAAGAAGGCAAGCCGACTTTCTCTTGGGGGCAGGGTGACTTCAGGCAGGAGGTCCTAGATGGAATGCGAGGCCGAGGGGTCTCCCGGGGCAGCTCAGGCTAGGGCAAGGCGTAAGACCGCTAAGGCATTTGAGACGTGCCACAAGTCTGCTCGTGAAAGTGTGGGTTTGGTGGGGAAACGAATCTGCTCCAGAAGAGAGTGCAGGCCGTTTCCCTACACTGGGCGTAGGGAGCGCGGCTCCAAAGGGCTCCGGGCCTGGATGTTGCTTGGCAGACCTAGGGGTGCCGGGGAGTACTCTGTGTTCCAGCCTGGAACAGGGTGCCCCCGCGAGCCTCCCAGGTGTCCAGAAAACTCTACTGCCGTTAAAGACGCGCAGAGCAGAGGCTACGGCCTCATGGAAACTGCCGCACGGCTCCGCTTCTGCACCTCACGTCAGGGCCTTCCCTCCAGGCCTGTGCTCAATCTGGCTGTCCCGTTAGCGACACAGCATTGCGAGATGCTGACTTTCTCCTGGAACACAGTGACTTCAGGTACGAGGCCCGCGAAGTGGGCAAAGCAGAGTGTTTTCTCACGGCAGCTCTCACAAGGGCGACGACAAATATTTCCTGGGAGCTTCGGACTCACCAGGGATCTGGTCCTGCGGCTGTTTGAGGGCTCTGGAAACGTAGCTCTCCTCCAGGAACGTGCAGTGTGTTGCCCATCACTCGGCATGCACGGAGGGGCCTCCGAGGGGCAGAGCAATGGGCCTCGATATTGCTCAGCCGGACCACGGCGTGGGGGTGTCTGGAGATCCTCAGTGACCCTGGAGGGAAATGGATGCACACCCGAGGGGCCTAGGAGTCCTCAAATGGGAAATTCCGTTAACATAAACCCGAACGGTGACTAAGAACACATGGAAACTGCTGCATGCCGCCCTTTCTGCCCGGCTACGTAGGCAGGGCCTAAACTGGAGGCAAGTTCTCACGCTGAGTTTCCCTTCCGTTCTAGAGCTTGTCGGGCTAACCACCACCGCGGCCACGGAAGCACCGGGTTGAGACGGAGCAAACTCATTTTCTTCCCAGAAGCATTTCGACAGGGTTTCCAGGCCTTTCAACAGCAGGGAACGTCAGGTAGCTTCGAGGCAGCATGAATGCAGCCTTCCAAATGGGAAAGAAAGGATAGTTCCAGCAGGCTCCCGTTTCCACGCGCACACTCAGCTTACCTCCCTGTGGTTTCTAACCAGTCCAAAGAGACACACGTTACCCTGCGTTTGCTTCCCTGAACCAACTTCTCGAAGTAGGGTGCTCCGCATCATGTGAACTGCCTCAACCAAGCAATGCCCTGGCTACGCCTCTGGGGCCTGCGGCTATTCAAAAGCCTGCAGGGCCACAGGAAGCACAGGGCTTAAATCGCAGTAAGAAGGCAAGCCGACTTTCTCTTGGGGGCAGGGTGACTTCAGGCAGCAGGTCCTAGATGGAATGCGAGGCCGAGGGGTCTCCCGGGGCAGCTCAGGCTAGGGCAAGGCGTAAGACCGCAAAGGCATGTGAGACGTGCCAGAAGTCTGCTCGTGAAAGTGTGGGTTTGGTGGGGCAACGAATCTGCTCCAGAAGAGAGTGCAGGCCGTTTCCCTACACTGGGCGTAGGGAGCGCGGCTCCAAAGGGCTCCGGGCCTGGATGTTGCTTGGCAGACCTAGGGGTGCCGGGGAGTACTCTGTGTTCCAGCCTGGAACAGGGTGCCCCCGCGAGCCTCCCAGGTGTCCAGAAAGCTCTACTGCCGTTAAAGACGCGCAGAGCAGAGGCTACGGCCTCATGGAAACTGCCGCACGGCTCCGCTTCTGCACCTCACGTCAGCGCCTTCCCTCCAGGCCTGTGCTCAATCTGGCTGTCCCGTTAGCGACACAGCATTGCAAGATGCTGACTTTCTCCTGGAACACAGTGACTTCAGGTACGAGGCCCGCGAAGTGGGCAAAGCAGAGTGTTTTCTCACGGCAGCTCTCACAAGGGCGACGACAAATATTTCCTGGGAGCTTCGGACTCACCAGGGATCTGGTCCTGCGGCTGTTTGAGGGCTCTGGAAACGTAGCTCTCCTCCAGGAACGTGCAGTGTGTTGCCCATCACTCGGCACGCACAGAGGGCCTTCCGAGGGGCAGAGCAATGGGCCTCGATGTTGCTCAGCCGGACCACGACGTGGGGGTGTCTGGAGGTCCTCAGTGACCTTGGAGGGAAATGGATGCACACCCGAGGGGCCTAGGAGTCCTCAAATGGGAAATTCCGTTAACATAAACCCGAACGGTGACTAAGAACTCATGGAAAGTGCTGCATGCCGCCCTTTCTGCCCGGCTACGTAGGCAGGGCCTAA